>NC_056726.1:1926448938-1926487055 GCF_019279795.1 Protopterus annectens
ACATATTTTGTGATCAGCATGGATGCAACTGCATATGTACGTGTTCATATTTGTGAAGAACTGCTGTCCATATTAATACATGTGCAAGACTATCTGAATGTCTGTTGTCATTATAAAGGTGTACATGGTATGTAACAGTGCAGATTTCCTGTTTATTTCTGTAGTGTAGTTGACATTTGAGAACTAGTACTGACATACCAAGTTTCAAGTGCATGGGCACAGGTAACACATGACTGGCTGTAAATATGTGTTCAGTCATTAAAAAGTGCCTTCGATTTGGTTGTGATTTTACATGGATTTTAATGGGATGAAGACTAACTGGGCAGTAAACATAAGTAATACATGCTAATAAGCACTTTCCATAGTGCAATGTTGAACAGCTCATTTGGATGATGGGTTCCTATCAGCAGACCGAAGACGCATGTTTTCGAATGCGTCTTGGTCAAACTGACAAAACTGAAACTGCAAAATATCGAAGTGGAATGTAAGCAAATTCTTTCCCTGGGAAAGAATTAGCTTAGCCGCTTCAGTACTTTGCCATTTTCAGCACTGTAGTGCGGTCTCGGAGTTGGTATATTTAAGTAAGGGAGGGTGCAAGAGGCACAGCCCCTCACGTCAGGGGGTGTGGGTGGCGAAGCCCCCCACTTAATGTCATGTTTTAACATGCTTTTTTTTTTCCTTTGGAACAGCGATTTGTTTTCCCTTGGAAAAAAATCGCTGTTCTGACAGTTTGGTTTTGTAAGCTTTCACTTATATGGGGTCGATTAATCACCATTCGCTTACCTAAGCATTCGGTGATCTAATATAGACCCTGCATGATCAATGCAGGATACACATTCAAGGACTTCTACTTGAGCCTAAGAAGTATTTATCCATACTAGCTATGTTAGATACAGCTAACAAATACTATGGTGTTCATAATTAGTTCATATCTGAAATGTGTCCTAAATTCTATAACCTTAAAAAAGTATTTATACTTCTTTCTCCATTTGCGCAAAGTTAAGCAACGAGCAAACTTAGGTCTCTACTTCATTGAGAAACTTATAGGAGTTCTATTGGTTTGCTTTCTTGCACGCAAGCACCATAGGCAAAGAGGCATGACAGTCAGCACATTGGACAGTACTAAGTACAAGAAAAACACCTGTTGCCCAGCTAACTGTGGCAGCACTGTGGCAGCAGGTGTAGTAATAGTGAGCTTTTCCTTTGAGCACAGATGATACAGGGTTCAATTCCAGCTCTGTCTGATTTTTTATTACATATGTATTCATGATGTAATTAAATAATTACATGTAATAATTAGTGGAAATGTGTGACGGAATAACCACAGTGAAGTACTGTTAAAAACAAATAGTACTCAAGTGATTTATGTCAACAGTACACTTATGCATTTGCATATTTATACAGTCATCAGTCTAAATAAATATTATATGAAAGTTTAAATATGAGTGCCTTTATTCTTCTTTAATTGTGTGTTTCCTTAGTGCAGTAAGTGTAAGCAGCATTACATGGAGGTAACCGCACTGTACCATAGAATGTGAAAAGCCACTCACAGTCACTCGGCATTGGTATACAATTCCGAACACTGCACAAACACAGAGAACAAAAAGTGAAGGGATTCACTGGGCATTTATTATTTATGTGTGTGATGTGTAATTCTATTTTTTGACCAGAATAAAGATGTGAAAATGGGGTAGATAGGAAAATGGTGAAATGGGGAGCAAGCAGGGGGAAGAACAAAGGGAAAGCAATATAGGAATGTGCAGGAGGGGAATTAGACAAAGAACTATAACTATCCACTTCTTCAGCAGTGTAAAATGAATATGGATATAATATTGGATGCATATGGACTATCACCTCAACAAAGATGGGTGGCAACAATGCAGTAATATTGTATCGCCAATTTGACCAAATCAAGAGTGTGTAGAAGACACGTGAAATAAAGAGCTATGCCTTGAACAATACTTATTTTATTTTTTTTTTAGTGACATGTGCCCATTTTTGTGTTTTTACTTCTCTAAGAGAGGAATGTTGGGTAAGGGGAATAGATATGTCAGAGTCAGGTAAGTAGGGTAGGTGAAGAAGTTGCTGCAGCAGATGCCCATGTCCGTCAAACATGGGAACAGTGAGAATCTAGTCCTTACCCTCAGAACTGTCATCACCGTCCCCCTTCCCAGCTTGCTGTTAGAGTGCTTAATGTTTTCTTTTGCCTAGCATTTCGGGGAGCATCTTCTCTACCAGTGGGTGACAAAATCACCACCTCCGTCAATACTCCTGGAAGGTACCACTGCAACAGCTGCAGGGTAATGCTATCTGATGTGGAAGTCCCAGGTAGTGCAGGGGCTGCAGAGACAGTACAGTCTGGTTGGGTCCCAAATGTGCTGCTGCTCAGTGCGGCAGCTGTAGGAAAAGGCAGGTTGAGCTGCAATCATTGGCCTTCCTCCCTGTGCTGTAAATCATTTTGTGAGTTGACAGAAATTGGTGACATCATAATATTGTGACCACACATATAAAAATAAAAAAGAAAGATAAGGGGTGGGGTAAGAAGACAATTAGTACAATGTAAATAATAATTTTACTTTTACATTAAGTATACTTTCTAACAACTACAAACAATGATTGATGATTGTTCCAATTAATTCTTACAATATACATATATTGCACATATGCCTGATTAAATAATACAGATTACGTTAACAGCATGGCAGGTATGCCAGTTTTGTTGAAATTATTATGTGGTTTTCTTAAATTATTTTACTATATATATATATATTACCTGTGGGATTTTAGCCCACAACATCTGAATACATTATTATAATTGACTTCTGTAGTTACCTTAAGCTACAAACTGAAGCATGGATGCTTGATTTCACAGTTAATAAATGCATGTTTAATTTGCTAGTAATGTATGCAAGAGCAATACTTCAGATAAAATAATATTCTTTTGTGCTGCATATATACCCCTTCCTAGTCTAAGTCCTTCCAAACATTCAGCATGGAAATCCCTGTTCACTGCTATCTCCTGGGCAGCTATAAAAGAAGAGGGATAGAAAAAGAGAAGAGCATTATGCATACCAGTCTTGGCTATCTCCAGCTTTGTATATAATTTAAAGTATCTTTATCTGTATACTTACACAAGTGTGGGATGTGAGCAGTCCTAAACTCATCCAGCTACTGGTTGAGTTGTTCCTGTATGTGCCTTTTCAAGTCATTATAGTGGTGCCTGCATTGGCATCCAGTTCGTTGAATGCCAGTTGCACTGGAGACAGCCTTGGCCAGACTATTCCAGGCCTCAGATTTATATTGAAAACCGGTATAGCTCCCTTGCAGTAACTGTCTGCTGTGGTGAATATTCTGTTCTCCTCCACACCCCATCTTTGAGCCCTAAATTGGGCACTTTCCCTTCTATTTCCTGCCAAGTCCATACAGGTCAACAGCAACAGATGAGTATTTTCCCACCAATTCGAGATATCACATTTTACACCATGTTTGCACAATATTAAGCAGAGTGCCAAACAGAGAAGAAGGCAGTATAAGAAACAGGAAAGATAATGTGATAGTTGCCATTAGTTTATGGGTCGGTTTCTGCTGTACCTGTTAGTTGCTTTAACTTTGCAGACATTTATTGGGCTCATAAATGTTATGACCTGGCACATTCTTTGATGTCTTTACACACTGATAAAAGTAATTTGTACAATGTGGGATTCAAACCTATGTAAAATACAGAGAACATGTTATTCAACATAGGTGTTTTTTCATCCTTGCCAAAAGAAGAAATGCTTGTCATACATGCCCATTAATTCTAAATACACATGATGGAGTGAGGGGTTAACCATGTATGTGTGTGACCTGACAAGGTTCTGGTTTATAAATTCATGCATATATGACTGTCATTGAAGTATGAATTCCATCCAAGGCCAGAAAAGACAATTTTAATTATAGAAACATAATTGTCAGTGTACCTTCAGTCACACATATAATTCATATGAGCTCCAGTGTTGTACATATTTATTGGTATTTATAGTTATAATTACATTGTTTTTTTTATTTTTATAATTGTGTGGAGTGTGATAGATTAGAACCCTGGTGCACCTGTACTGTGAGCATTAACTTGCACCAGATCCCAAAGGAAAGGTTGGGCTTCAAGTGTATTTGTTACAGTCATTACTGTGCAGTGTTCATTGCAATTGAGACCTTGTTTGTCAGACCTGCTCATTACTTATAGATAAACATTAAAGAATTGAGTGTTTAACTATGAATGTGTGTGACATGAAACTTCAGAAAATAAATATTTAACTGTAGAACCATAATTCTGCTAATACCCACATTATGCATGTAATATATATCTGACATCCTGTGTATGCTCAATGTGCCTGCTATAGATATTTATTTTTATATGTAATTATTTTTCTAATTTTCATTTTTATAATAAGTAAACTGGAACAGCAGAAAAAAAAGACGTTAGAATTTGAATTTGCTGTATTAGAATCAAGGTTCACATGGGCCCTTAATGTCCACCTGCTGCCACAAGAACAACTAGGCAACGGCTGTATATTTTCATATTCATTACTATGTATGTATGCTGACTGCAGCAAAACATGGCTTAAGGTGTCTGACAAGTGCCAAACCACACGTGATACAATGTTCCTGTTTTGAAATTGACAACTGTCTGATTGGTGTCTGCAGGGGTTCAGGACCTGCAGGTGTTGTGGGAACTTTCTGACAATTGCACAACGTTGCTTAGCAAGTTTGTATAATTAGCAGGAAAAGATGCAAGATTGTATCCTTTATGAAATTAACAAGTGTCTGCATACTGTCTGCAGGTGTTCTGGACATGCAGGTGTTGTGGAAGTCTGCTGACTGCCACGCAATGCCACTTATTCTGTTTGCACAATACAAGGAAAAAGATGCAACAATGTATCCTTTTTGAAACTGACAATTTCTGCTTCTTGTCTGAGCCATGACCCCATGATTGCATGGTAGTAAGCAATGCACAAATGAGATCACCAGAGTTTAACATGGAATATTATTGTAAAAAGTATGGATTACTTTTTATCAGTAAAAGACAGATGTGGAACTTGACCCTTAATCTACATATACCACATGGAGTGTGATTCATCATGTTTAACAGATGTGCTACACACACACACACACACACACACACACACACACACACACACACACACACACACACACACACACACGCGTGCACACAAATTGATTCACAGCTTTAATTTATGCTGTCTTAATCATACAAGCAACCTCTACAAATTTTTAATTATTTTACCCTTTCACCAAAATATTTACACTAAGCTGCATGTCACCAAAATAGTAATATTTAAAAAAAGGAATACATTAAAAAAGCTATAAAAGGAAATACAAGTGACATACAAATACTTTCCAATACACCTGATAGATTTTTACACAAGTCAGGATCCAAACTGTCAGACTAATGAAACTGCAAAACACGCTGAAGTGTCTTATCTCTCTTTGCCACAGAAAAAAACTTGCAGCAAGAATGCAAATCATTGTGCATACAAGCAAGTCCCATTTCCTCCACAGCATTAAGAACACATATACACTTGTACACTCTCACTTGCTTGAACATATGTTCAAGGCTGGCCTTTGGTCAACTGGTACTCTAGGCAAAAGGGCTCTACAGCCCCACCCTCCACACACACACACAAACACCAACCAGTGCCACCATCCTAATCTACCTACACCATCCCAATTACTTTTTTTCTCCCTTTATCTCACAGTTTGTCTTACTCTTCATTTTTTTTCCTGTAGTCATTCAACATATTTTAAAGAAAACATTTGTTTACGACAAAAAATACACAAATAAATACTGGGAAAGTGCTCCTGCTAGAGTGGCACCCTAGGTGGGTGCCTAGTTGGCCTATGCCTAAGGCTGGTTATGCATGTGTTGCTTACATATTTAGTGCAATCACGCAAGCAGTTATGAATATTGTTTGCAACAATGCAGCTCAGTCTTCTTTCTTTGTATTGTGTTCATTCTTCCCTTGTCTGTGCTGTGCTCTCAGACATGCAGTCTATAAGGCACTGTGTATCATTGTAATTAAAATGTGTGATAAAATTACATGACAGTAAAAGACAGTTTTCAGCAAAGCTGGGAGAGTTTGGCTATTAGTGACAAAAATGAGAAATGAGTGCTAATTACTTCCATTTAAATGCTTGCTACAGTTTACTTTTACACTTTGTAAGTGTATCCTGTGTGACACACCCACTGCAGTTAAAATGGTCTGAATTGCTCTTATTTCTTCCTTCTCCCTATGACTAATCATTCACAGTTGCAATCCATTAGCAACTAACATGACGTATTGCCTACACTATGTTTACACCTTCTACACAAAGTCAAATGTTTGGCATTCAGCAGTTCTAATGAGTTCACACCTCATTTACATCTTTACTGTGCCCAGAGGCCTGAATCTACACTATAAAAAGGTAACCATGTAGCTAGAGGACTTGAAGGTGAGGAGAGCTGAGTATGTGGTGAACATAGATGAAGGTTACTATTAATTTGGATTTATCTGTACAGAAGCCTGATCTTGTTAAGATATGTAAAAACAAAAAAGTTCCACCGAAATTTGAAGCCAATAACGGTTTAATGCTCTCAATCCACAGATATTCACATGAAAAAATACGTAATCCACGAACAACTAAGCGCTTTTGCCAAGGTTAAAAACCATAGGCATCTTCAGAGTTGTTCGTTTACAATGCATTCTCCCCTTTTATACAATTTCCTGTTAATTAATTAAACCATCATTTAACAATTGATATTCACTTGAACACAATGAATTAATTTTTAACAGATACCCAATCTACCAAAATGACTTATCAAATAATAACCCCAATAAAAACATCCTATAACATACAAAAAACTTCATTTTTTAACACTTACAATGTATTATATACCATTTTATACCTCCATACGAGCATTCACATACAATGATATAAAAATTGACTTTTATGAATTAATAATGTTCACATAACATATACTACAAAAAAATATTAAACCTTATAAAAATATATAACAATACACCTATGTATATGTATATATGAAAAACATTTATTTTAAAAAGGCTCTAATACAGTTCCTATTTAGCTTGATTAAGCAATTCTACCTTGTTTTATTTTTAAAAATGGCTTTATAGAAATAAAGTCATTGAGTCCTGGTGGGCTCATTGCATTCATCCGTAT
Source organism: Protopterus annectens (assembly GCF_019279795.1). Taxonomy (NCBI): domain Eukaryota; kingdom Metazoa; phylum Chordata; order Ceratodontiformes; family Protopteridae; genus Protopterus; species Protopterus annectens. The sequence goes on from NC_056726.1 coordinate 1,926,456,157, forward strand.
CTGCCACAGGGATTCATGTGCCTCTAAAATAGACTCCCAATCTCCACCCCACTTGTTGTCTGTAATTTTGTCTATTACAAAAAATAAAAACTTACTAAAATTCATGCATAGTCTAGAATGTAAATATAGGGCATTGTGTGGGTCTTTATTTTTAATAGCTCTCAAATGCTCACCAATCCTGTCCCTTAGTCTACAGGTGGTCTTCCCAATATAAAAACCCCGACATGAGAGGCAAGTGGCCACATAGACCACTCTCTTGGAATTACAATTGTTTTTTCCTGGACACTTCACTGAAACCCCAAACCCACCAATGTCAACATACGGTCCATTGTTGATGTACCTACAGTACCTACAATTCTCACATTTAGACATGTAAGAACCTTTACTAAAATTCATATGTTGTGCCTCCAGTATATTTTTAATATTACTACCTCTACTATGAATTATTTTTGGCTTAATGCCTATAATTGAAAACATATTCTTGTCAAAGATAATATCCCACCCTTTATTAATAATTCCCATAACTTCAGGTGTTCTATTACTATATTGTAGAACCATACCCATAGTTCTGGACTCCGTCCCATTAGATTTCTCTACTTGCACTGGACTTTCCATAGCCAATATTGGTTGGAAACTACACCATCTTTTCCTTTCTACCTCCTTTTTGACTTTTATTAACATTTTAAGAGGGTACCCTCTCTCCAAAAACATGCCTATTAAAGTATACATTTCTTCTTTAAATTTTCCTTCCTCACTGGTCAACCTTGAAATTGTCACCATCTGTCCTTTCACCACACTACGTTTTTGAAATAAGGGATGGTCACTAGTGAAAAACAACAAACTATTAGAATATGATTCTTTCCTATAAATGGAACTTTGCAAAATGCCATTTTCCACACTGAACATAATGTCCAGATAATTAATAGATTTCAATTCCCACTTGTAAGTAAATTTCAAAAACCTAGTCGTCCCATTCAAAAACTCAATAAATTCAACAACTTCATCAGCCTTCCCCTTCCATAATATCAGAATGTCATCCAAAAATCTGTTGTAAATCACAATTTTTTGAGCAAATTTTGAAGTCAATACATATCTATTTTCCCAATCAAATAACACCAAATTGGCAAAAATGGGGGCACATTTTGCCCCCATAGCTACACCCGATATCTGATGGTATATTTCATCTTCAAATACCATAAAATTATTTTTAAGAATTATATCCATAAACTGTACTATTATGTCAATTTCCCCCGTGTCCATTTCAGACAATTGATGAATACTACTCTTAAACATATCTATACCAATTGTATGAGGAATGACTGAGAATAGATTAACCACATCGATACTCAAAAAACTGATAGAATCATCTATTGATTTCCGAAATTTGGATAACCTTTCAAGGCAATGCCATGAATCTCAAATAATATGTGGAACCCCCTTAACTAAACCTCCCACCTTCGTTTCAACCCATGCTGCTAGGGGCTCCGTTTTTGAGCCCCTTGCAGACACTATTGGTTGAAATGGAGGGTTGACAAAGGATTTATTCATTTTTGGTATCCCAAACAACTTTGGGATGACAGGCTTAGGAACTGTTAAAAATTTCTTGTCCTCCACATTGATTCTCCCCTTCAAAAGCTCGTCTTCAAGAATAATATCCAGCCATCTATAGGCTAAATTCAACTCATTTCTAGACACATGTAAGTAAGTAAATTTGTCATTCAAAACTTTTTTCATCTCCACATTATAATCCATGCTTCGCATTATTACTACCCCTCCCCCTTTATCTGGTGTCATAATGCGATGCTGTTTGTCAGTGGACAAACTACTCAAAATTTCTTTTTTCATTTTCAGTCAAATTACTATCCATAACATGTTTCACCTTGTTTAAGTTTCTAATTTCCCTATCACAGTATGTCTCAAACAACTGGACTTGAATATTAGATGGTGGAATAAATATGCTGGAACATTTACATTCGTTCATTGTATGTGAATGCTCGTATGGAGGTATAAAATGGTATATAATACATTGTAAGTGTTAAAAAATGAAGTTTTTTGTATGTTATAGGATGTTTTTATTGGGGTTATTATTTGCTAAGTCATTTTGGTAGATTGGGTATCTGTTAAAAATTAATTCATTGTGTTCAAGTGAATATCAATTGTTAAATGATGGGTTAATTAACAGGAAATTGTATAAAAGGGGAGAATGCATTGTAAACGAACAACTCTGAAGATGCCTATGGTTTTTAACCTTGGCGAAAGTGCTTAGTTGTTCGTGGATTACGTATTTTTTCATGTGAATATCTGTGGATTGAGAGCATTAAACCATTATTGGCTTCAAGTTTCGGTGGAACTTTTTTGTTTTTTCTGTTTGCTGGTCATTGACCAGTTACATTTTGTTTGTTAAGATATGTATTTATTTTTCAAGTACATGCTAGATTTATTCACATTACAAGGAAAATATTTTATATAGGGTCAGCTTCTGGTGATTTCCCCTGCCACCTGGTGAATCTGGGCATGCTGGGGCAATGCGTGAACTGCCTCATGTACACAGACAACCCTCTCCTCCTACTACCCAACACTACAATCTGCAAGAGATGCACTTACATAGCCAAACTGGAAGCAAAGCTCTCTCCAGCTAAGATTGTTCTAGACAGTCAAGAGGAGAAAATTAACACCTGCACTACACATGAAGCAACACATAGCCCTTCAAAACCCACACCATCAACACCCACACATAGCAACACTAAACCCACACATGCGGAGGCCCTTAACATTAACCTGCCCAAGCAACAAGGACTTCCGAAGCTGAAACACAAACAAACACCAGTTGTAACCAAAGTGACACATAGCTCACAACACCAGTGTGCCACCCAACAACAGCCCCTAAGGCAAGACAATGTACCCAACACTTTAGTCATAGGTGACTCTATAGTCAGGCACACTGATGTCCCACTCACTAGGCTGAACAGTCAGCTGCCTGTCGGGTGCCAGGATCTGCCACATAATGCATGCACTCAAGTCACTCCACAACAACTACAAAAATGACAATGCTCAGAACTGCTCTGAGCTACAAAAAATGGCATTAAATATACTGATCCCAAAGATATTGCCAATATCCTGGCAAATCGATTTAGTGCTAACTTCACCCCCACTCTCCACCTAAAGGGCCCATCTCAATACCAAAAGATTGCCAAATTCCAGTAATCACGGCCACACAGGTAGAAACCACACTCTCCAAAGCTAAGAATACAGCATCCATGGGACCAGATGACATCCTGGGCTTTGTACTACATGAACTACAAAATGAACTGGCACCTCACCTAAGTGTCATGTTTAATCATAGCCTCACCTCAGGCTTCATGCCCACTGAGTGGCGCACAGCTACAGTTATCCCACTCCACAAGGGGTGATCAACCTTGGATCCTGGAAACTACCACCCCATCAGTCTGATGAGCCTGATCTGCAAGGGCATGGAATGCATTATCATGGAACTTATAAACAAAGACATTGGCAACCTTCAAACAATGGACCGCACTGAGTTTGGGTTCCTGAAGGGCCGATCTTGTCTCTTGAACCTGATTGACTTCTTCAAATCAGTCTCCAGAGCTGTGGACGAGGGTAAGGTGGTCCACACCAACTATCTGGACCTTGCCAAGGCCTTTGACACCATCCCCCACTCTGGAATCATAGATGAACTTACTAAGCTGGGCATAAATCCCTACGTCACTTGGGTTGCCAAGTGGCATACTGACAGTACCCAGACTGTAAATGTAGCCGACTCCAAATCCATCTTCAGACAAGTGACAAGTGGAGTACCTCAGGGTTCAGTCTTGGGACCGCTCTTGTTTGGCATCTACTTCTCTAAAGTACAGGCCAGCATTAAGGGACTCTGGCTAACAAAGTTCGCAGGTGATTGCTTTCTGGGAGCCATTACTGAATTCCCAAATTATGTGGCTATTCTACAAAAGGGCCTTACAGAAACAGATGCTTGGTGCCAGAGCCATGGGCTCAAGCTTAATGCCAAGAAATGTATAGTTATCCCCTTTGGGAAAAAACATGTACCCATGAATTACCACATAAGTGGCAGTACACTAAACATTGAAAGTGTGATTAGAGACTTAGGGACACAGGTGGAAAGTGGTCTCACCTTTGATAACTACATCGCCACAACAGTCAGGAAATCCTTCTATGTGGCACATCTCATCACTAAGGGCTTTTCATCCAAAAAAGAGGAGGTCATTGTCCCACTGTACTCATCCCTCATTAGACCCATTATAGAGTATAATGCCTTATTTTGTATGTACCTCACAAGACATCTGCAACAGCTGGAAAGGCCGCAGAAATACCTCACTAAAAGAATCACAGGCCTAAAGCAGATTCCATATGCTGACCATCTAGAAAAAACTCCAGCTATACTCCATGGCATATCGTCTACTCAGAGGTGATCTCTGCTTAACATGCAAGGCCATGTCAAACCCTGAGCTGTTATACATGCTCCACTTAAAAAATCCCAATCCCTCAGAGTCACATGCTCCAAGGATCTAAACCTTGTCATCACAATGAACAAAACATGCTGGAGGGATAGTTCCCTAACCCAGAGACTCCCCATACTCTGGAATAGACTGTGCATACATGTCAAGCAGAGTGCCTCCTTGGCCCTCTTCAAAAGGAACCTTGATGATTGGATGGGAGAAAGGAAATTCACCCTGGGGATCATGTCAGTTGCCCTGCTAGACAGGGGTCCAGGGAAGTAAATATTGTGGGAAGAAATATCCAGGGAATTGTTATGGTTAGGCTTGTATAGGCCCTAGGGGAGATAGCCTAGTACCAATCTATGAACCTATAAACCTATATATATATATATGCATTAGAAAATGGAACTTTTAGCTATATGCACTTATAGTTCACTGTCAGCATAGGCATTTTTTGTCAGGCATTTTACTTTGTCACATATACAGTCTTGTTAACTTTCATCACAAGTGTTATTGTTAAAATTAGTTATCTTAACGCTTTTCCATGTTATTTCAGTGAAATGTAATATCCTGTATTGTCAATGACCCTGGAATGTTTGGCTTGTAAGATTGCTCAGGGACACCTCTAGGGAGGTGCTGGCCAGAGGGAGAGGTGAGTGGCAATCGTATAAAATGTTCTTTTCTGTTGTAAATGTGCGAACATTTTGTTAGAACATTTTTTGAAAGCAATGAAAGCATTTATAACAATTGACTAATGTCATTTACCTATTTGGGGAGGGAGAGCCATGTACCATTTGTGTGTTGCCACAGCAAAAGTTGTTTTCAAGAAATTTGTTGTTGAAATTGTATAGTCATCCAGTTCTTTATGTGTTCAACAATACATTATTCCATTGTTATTCCTTGTTTAGGAGCACACAAAGTAGTTTGTGTGTGAGTGTGATAGGGCAAAACCACATAACTTTAAATTTTAATAACTTGAATTGTGTGTCTCCATGTTGAAAATGTTTACTCGTATATAAACAGGAATTTAATTATGTGATATTTATGTGCTTTAGCCTTCCCTGTTTATGCATGGCACACAAGTGTACCTATCCATGTTAGTCCCTTTTCAGTGACTTGGAAAATGATGCTTTAGTGCAAAAATTTAGGAGAGATGGTGCCTTTCTGCTTGAGATAGGATGTGGAGATATGTCCGACAGGAAGCAGGTTTGCTCCCAACTAACAACACATTTTTGTTCATTGCACATGACGGGCTTTGTGTGGACATGTCAGCCAAGTTTCATTTAAAAGTATTAATGGTATAATAGGCAAAAATTGAGTCATCTGCCCATAGAAAGCCAAATATTTTTATTTGATTATTGATGACCATTTGTCAGAACTATGTATTTATCCGTGACACCACAAAACCACACAACACCGACAACCACATAATAACGATAAATACACACATAACCGGATGACAGGAAACCCTATAACCACACACACACAAACGAAATACCCAACAAAAACAAAACACCACACAAAACAAAAAACATCCTTAACAAAGCACACACACCTCACACCCAACCACCACAAACCTTACAACAACACACACCCCTTACTACCCTCTACCCCCCGCTCCTTACCTAACCCCTACTACCTTCTCCCGGCCCCCCTAACGCCCCTTAACCTAAACTCCCTAACCCGCCTCTAACTCTTTAACCTCCTAACCCTAACCCCTATCGCCTCCCTAACCCTAACTCCCTAACCCCCTACTCACTTAACCCACCCCTATCGCCCTAACCCCTACCCACTCCACCACCCCCCCACCCCCTAAACTCCTGGCTCCTCACCCCTAACTCCCCACACCCCGTCCCCCTATCGTCACCACCCACACTTACCTGCTCGCCGCACTACGTCTACTACCACACCACCACACACAGCCTTTTCTTCCCCATCCGGCATCCGGCGTTGTCATGTTGTGTCGGTCTTCGTCGGTCTTCTGCATTGTCTCGAACCTGTGCACCGGCGTTGGTCTTCTTCTTCTTCGCGCTGATCTTCTGGAGTTCGGATCTCGGGTCTCTCTCTTCAGCTGTCGACGAAGTCAGGTAGAACCATTTATCCATATGTATGAAGTGGGTGTTAAACTATAGGTGAGGTGCCACACAGGAGGGTTGTTAGGGGTGGCTGGAAGAGGCCTGCTGTCCATACTCCCCCTGATCCTGGTCTCATTACGTGCCACCCGACATATGTTTGGGGCCATCATGGAGGTGCAGGCACATTCCACTAGGACCTCCCAGGACATGCTTAGGGTTGTAGATGTGACACAGGCTGATGTGCATAACTGCCTCCACTGTGTTGCCAATTCAATGGATTGGATTAATCCCGCAATGGAATGGGCAGTGTCTGTGATAGAATGTCTGCTGGGAGGGGGACAGCATCCATGTGGATGTAGGTCAGCATCATCATCTTGACGTTAACTAACTTGGCCATGTCTGATCATGCTTCTGTAGTGAAATTGTGCTGCTTACAGGTATCCACAGCCAGACATAGTAGGCCATGGGATCAAGGTCCTGGGTACACTTGTGAAGAGAGCTTGTCCAGCAGAGATCAGTCACATTCAGGTAGCAGTAGTGCATCTCACCATTGGCATGGATATGCCAGTGCAACTCTCAGCAGGGCCAGTTCTCACAGTTGGGAATGATGACTATGATCTTTCACCTCTACCATGGATGGCTTTCACCTGTCCAACGTACCAGAGTGTAGAGCTAACAGAGAGCTTGGCTGTGTTCTTGCAGGCACACAAACACATATGTTTCACCTTGAATGCCCATACAGAAACACACACACTTATTTATTTATTTATTTATTTATTTGCAGTTGTTTAACCAGGATAGTCCATTGGGCCCAAGGAACCCATTTTCAATGGAGTCCTGGGGAGAAAAGCTCCACATACAGATTATACAAAGATTAAGTTCCACACATAGATTACTTGATGATTACAGAGTAACATTATACAATTACAGGTTATAATCAGGTCAAATATATTTTAATCAAAATTAATACATGCAATAGTATTTAATGTAAATTTTTTTTTTTTTTTTTTTTATATATGTAGTTAGATGCAGTAGGCTGATAGGTAGTTAGATGCAGTAGGCTAGGAGATCGCTGGGTATAAGTAAGGAAACACACACACACACACACACACACACACACACACACACACACACACACACACACACACACACACACACACACACACACACGTGCGCGCAAACACGCACACAAACACACATGCACACACACACACACACACACACACACACACACACACACACACACACACACACACACACACACATACGCACACAAAACAGTTACATGGGTTAGTCATGAGACTTACAGCTCATTTTGTCTCAGTGGCCATTTGAAAATTTATCAAAACTTCTGCCCAAATACCCTGTACAAATGATAACTGTGCCATATCCTTGATTTTCTCTCTTTTGGATTTGGGAATATACAACACATTTGTCTGATGCCCAGAGTGCATAGCTGACTGAGTGCTTAGTATATATGTATTTGTGATGCTCCTTTTGAAAATTGTACTGTTTTCTTACAGGTTTTTTAATGTTTGAATATTTGATGCATGAGGCCTATTAGATAGATAGCACATCTATTGGCATAAGTCAGTGCTGTCACATGTTAATATCATTAGTCCTGTCACATGGTTGCTATTCAAAGCATCTACCAGAAAAAGGCTACAACCCTGCAGACCCTTGCGTCATCTGGGACAAGACCGTGGATCACCAAACAGGCCATTGCCTGCTTCTCTTCTTGGGATTGGTGCTAACATTTTGCTTCCGGTGAGAGAAGAAGCAAAGGAGTATTCTATCCCAGCAGAGTGAAGCTGTGCTGAGACCAGCATTAGTAGTAAGTACTGCTTGATTTCTTCCTTACTTTAGAATATCTGCCTAAATACTTTAAATTTTCAGGGTCTACATATTAGTTTCCCCTCACGTGTTTGGCAATGCTCTGTACAGATTCAGACACTTTGAGTGACATTTTCCCTGTAAAAGGCTTCAGTACTTAATATATTGAGCTCATATCCAGGCATGTGTAAAGGTCAGTTCCCTGTGCTTTCTCCTGTCAACTTGGTGGACGTGGGCATCCTGAGACAATGTAGCAACTGCCTCAAGTACACAGACAACCCACTCTTCTTACCTCCCAACACTATGACTTGTGAGAGATGCACATATATAACCAAATTGGAAGCCAAGCACCCTCCAGCCAAGACTGGATTAGCCAGTCAAGAGGAGAAGGTTAACACCTGCACCACACCACATTCAACACATAGCCCTCCAGAACCTACACCACCACAGCCCTCACATAGTAACACAAAACACACATCTACTTTTGCGGAGGCTCTCAATAAAAATCTGCCCAAACAACAGAGATGTCTGAGGCAAAAATGCAAGCAACCACCACATCCTAGCAGAAACCATGAGACTCATAGCTAACATAAACAATGTGCCACTCAACCAAAGCCCATAAGGCAAACCAACTTATCCAATACACTAGTCATAGGTGACTCAATAGTAAGGCACACTGATGTCCCACTCACTAGGCTGAATAAGGAAAAAGTTACAGTCAGCTGTCTGTCGGGTGCCAGGATCCACCACATAACGCACACACTTAGGTCACTCCACAACAGGTACAAATATGACTCTGTCATGGTCCATGTTGGTGTGAATGACCTGAGATGTACCTCCCTGGACTACATGAAAAGAGACATAGAGGAGCTCTCAGATCTTGTGGCCCAGGCAGGTATGACCATAGATCTGAGTAGCATCCTACCATCACCCAGAATGATACCATAGTACAAGCAGAAAATTATTGACTTCAACAATTGGCAAAGTTTCTGGTGTCATTCTAAGGGGATCCAATATCTGTCTGCCTGGGATGGCATTATCAACAGACCTCGATGGTTCACCAGAGATCGCCTGCACCTGTCACCCCAGGGATTCCAGATACTGGTCAAGACTCTTGCCATCCCTATAGTGCCTTTTTTAGGCAATATCCTGAAGACAAAATTACCACCATAACAGCAAACAAAACTTGAGGGTAATGCTACTCAATGCTAGAAGTCTAAATCTCAAAATGCACTCACTTGAAGCACTCCATAAAATGGCGAACATCGGTATCTGTGCAGTGACCAAGACGTGGTTCAAGGCTCTGGAGAGCACTCCAGCACTACCAGGCTATAATTCATACCACACCTTTCGGCCCTTAAACCGGGACCGAAGCACTAAACGTGGTGGTGTCTCCATATTCATAAAGGTTATGCACACCTCCAGACTAGTAGCCTAACACAACACATCAGAGATACTTCAGGTACAACTAACAATGGGTAAAACTGCAATCTAGGTTGTAGCCTGATATTGATCCCCCACCATGTCCCAAGACTCCCACTTCACATTCCTAAACACACTGAAAGATATTAGGGTACAACCCAATGCCCTTATACTTGGAGACTTTAACTACCCCTCCATTAACTGGGAACATTACTCATGTACCAATACACTTGTTCAACATTTTCTGGAATTCCTTAATTCCAACTCCCTGGACCAACTCATTCTTACCCCCACCAGGGGTAGAAACATCCCTGACCTGGACATTACTAACATGGATGACCGTTGCTCTACACCAGTAATCAACTCCTCTCTGGTCAGATCTGACAACAAGCTAATCACTATGGATATCCACATCCTACTTTCACTCCCACCCCCAAAGGAAACCACTGTAAAAAAACTTCTCCAAAGCCAATTTTGGACTTCTAAAAACAGAGGTTGCTAACTTCATGACACCCATGCAAATGGAAAATAGGTGCATGACTGAATCATACACTAATGCATTGTATGAGCACATACATAAGTGCATGGAATGGGCAATACCAAACAGAACCAAGATGCTCTCCTCCAAAAAAGGAAGCTAATCTGGTGGTCCCCCACTATAAACAAACTCTACAAAAGAAGAAAAAAACTGTTGAAGAAAAGGGTGAAGTCCGAAGACTGGAAAAACTCCCTTGTCAGCCTCAGCAAAAAACTGAGATCCATCATCAAATCCTCTAAAGCTAGCTATGAAAACAAAATTGCTGCAGATTCTAAAGACAACCACAAGGCATTCTATAGTTATGTCAAGAATCTACATGGAAATACTCAGATCTGCTCTGAGTTACAACACAATGGCAATACATATACATAACCAACTGATATTGCCAACATATTGGCCAACAGGTTCAGTGCGAACTTTACCCCCCTTTTACCTCCAAAGGGCCTATTGCAATACCTGAGGAATGCCAAGTCCCTGTTATCAGGGCTACACAGGTAAAAACTGCACTGTCCAAAGCCAAGAATACAGCTTCCATGGGACCTGATAATATCTGTGGCTGTGTTCTACATGAATTACAAAGTGAAATGGCACCACACCTGAGTACCATGTTCAATCACAGCCTCATTTCAGGCTTTGTTCCTACCAAATAGCACACTGCTATGGTCATCCCGCTCCACAAAGGGGGAGCAACTACAGACCCTGGGAAATACCGCCCCATTACCCTGACAAGTCTGATATGTAAGGCTGTAGAGCACATCATCATGGACCTTATAAATAAGGGCATAGGGAATCTCCATCTCCAAACTATGGACCCCACACAGTTTGGGTTTGTGAAAGGTAGATCATGCCTGCTCAACCTAAGACTTCTTCAAGTCTGTCACCAGAGCTGTGGATGAGGGCAAGGTAGTTAACACAGCCTACCTAGATCTTGCCAAGGCCTTTGACACCATCCCTCACTCAGAAGTCATAGATAGACTCACTAAACTAGGCATAAACCCCTATGTCATAAGATGGGTTGCCAACTGGCTCACTGATAGAACCCACACTGTGAAAGTAGCAGACTCCAAATCTGACTACCGACCAGTTACAAGTTGTGTCCCACAGGGATCAGTCCTAGGTCCTCTCCTGTTTGGAATCTACTTCTCTGAAATTCAAGCCAACACAAAGGGACTCTGGCTGATCAAGTTTGCAGATGATTGCAAACTGGGAGCCATTATTGATTCTCCAACTGATGTAGACATTCTACAAAAAGGCCTCACTGACACCAGTGACTGGTGCCAGAATCATGGCCTTAAGCTCAATGCCAAAAAGTGCATTGTCATTCCCTTTGGGAAAAATTCAGTGCCCATGAACTACTACATAGGCAGTAGTCCACTAAACACTGAAGGTGTGATAAGAGACCTGGGGACACAGGTTGACAGCAACCTCTTCTTTGATAACCACATTGCCACTGTAGTCAGAAAGTCTGTCTATGTGGCACATTTCATTACAAAAGGTTTCTCATCCAGGAAGAAAGAGGTCATAATCCCTCTGTACTGGTCCCTCATTAGACCTGTTACAGAATACAATGCCTCATTTGGTATGTACCTCACTAGACACCTACAACAACTGGAAAGGCCACAAAAATACCTCACTAAGAGGATGTTAGGCCTTAGACACATGCCCTATATGGACAGACTCAAAAAAATCCAGCTATACTCTGTCTCATATTGCATACTTAGAGGCGATCTCTGCTTGTCCTACAAAGCCATGTCTGACCCAGAGCTACTATATATGCTATACCTTTAGAAATCCCAATCCCTCCATGCCACATGCTCCAGAGACCTAAACCTCATTACCACAATCAACAGAACATGCTGGAGGGACAGGTTCCTAACCCAGAGACTTCCCATACTCTGGAACAAACTTCCCATTCACATCAAGCAGAGCACATCACTGGCCCTCTCTAAGAGAAATCTTGATGAGTGGATGGGCACTGGGAAGTTCATCTCAGGGATCACTTCAGTGGCCTTGCTTGACAGGGGCACTGGGAATTAACTTTGGGCAGCATGATGCCAGGTAATCTTCTTGGGCTAGGCTTATATAGGCTCCATGACCATTAGCCTAATACACACCTATGAACTTATGAACCTTCTATTTGGTTACAGTAGCAAGTAACAGTATGCAAGGATATGGCATTCATTTATTTTCTTGATTATTTTCGTTTTCCAGGTTCAACACGTACCTTGAAAATCTAGCAGTTACAGTAGTTTTAATTTGGTTCTGACTGTCTCTGTGTGATGTTAGCAGTACACAAGCATTACATGGGTAAATAAAGGTTGCCTAGCATCAATGTTACTGTATGTATCTGCATAGAATGAAGGTTTTACACCCCTTAGATGGTGATCTTGTGTGCTGTCAGTTGCCTCTTGGCATATTGTGTATGCCTACATCTGCATACACCCACAGTGACTGGTGGTTCCCCTCTGACTCCTCACCTGTGTGTGGCTCTGGTTACCTTGCCATTGGTGGTGGGATGTGTGCCCCTTCCCTTGGTGTTCCTGCTAAAGCTTCTCTGAATAATATTGTGAAAGGATGGCATGCTGTAAATTTTAGCACAAGTACATGGATTGTACTGCAGGGCTCCCCCAATTTATCTAGGCACCAGAACTGTGACTTTAACAGCGCAAACACATGATCTATGATATTTATTGTTTGAGTGTGTGCCTCATTATAGCATTTTCTTCTAGCGGGTATCAACAGCCACAGTTCAAGTGCATAACCTGCATCCCCCCAGTAAATGACCCTGTGGGATATCCCCCCTAGAAAACATTTAAGAGTTGAGAGCTGTGCCAGGTAAATGAATAATGGTAACTGCCTGGGTTACCAGCACATACATTCAGGATGATTCCCTTAGCATTACATATGACCCAGAAGTTAATGGAGTGGAAGCCGTTTCTGTTTATGTATGCCCTTTCCTGTGTGTAGTCTATAGCACCCAACATGGGACAATGTATGTAGTCACTGGCATGTTGTAGCATAGCATTCAGGGATTGTTGTAGGATCCTGGATACTGATGCTGTGACACCCCCAGGATATCCCCTGTTGGTCTCTGGAAGGTTGTTGTAGCTGGTGATAACCCCAGCATATCCCCTGTTGGTCTCTGGAAGGTTTCTACAACAGGTTCCTGTAGCTAATATTCTAAGTGCTACACATACCTTAGTGTCCACAGGTATTGGTTCCCCTTGGTATGCCCTTGCTGCCAGTTGAGTATGACAGAGGCTGCAGAGTTCCTGGACCTTGTAATTGAAGTATACACCTTGTAGCACTCTACATGTCCACCTCATGCAGACCATTTAAAGTTAAATAGGGTCAAAACACCTGTCTCCTTCTTGGCATAGGTCTTTTAGCAGCAGCAGCTTAGACTTGGGCTTGTTGCTCATACATGTGAGTAAGCCGTTAATATTCTTTCCTTGTAGAGTAAGTTTCCAGGGCTGTATTGCAATAGGTTTAGGAATTCACAGGAATAACCTGCACAGAGTCTACACAATTGCTTTATAGATTGTTGAATAGCTCCTCCATCTTGGATTGGTTGATTAGCATGCAGTTCAGTTGCTTATGCTATAATTAGCATGACAAGAATGACCATTATAGAAAGAGAAGACAGAGCTGCATTTTTGCAAACATATTCATAAATTGTGTGATCACTCATTTGCACTAAATATGTTGGCTTAAGCAAGTGATTTGAGTGGTATTGCAAACCTGTGTCTGTGACAAAGAATCGAGGTAACACACTATTCGTGTTGTGCAAGTTCAATAGTCTAATGGTTCAAATCCTGATCTAATTGTTTAACCTTGTTTCCCTTTTTTATCTTTACCATGTGGGTGGCACGTGGTATAGCGCAAACACAGCTGCTTAAAATTTCAGTCTCCTTATAAAGCACAAACACTCTTAGCAACATTGCACAGCAGTCAGCAATATGGATGGTAATTCCACCTGTTACCTGATTGTCTATGTGGCACAAGGTGTAAATATAGTGAGTTAAAAAAGAGAGAACATAAGTAAAGTGGGGTTGAAGTCCCACAGGGTCATAATGAGTATTTACACAATACATGTTCACTATTAAATTTTACCTTTGCATGTTACCTACCTATATACAAACAGAGTCCACTGCATAAGGAAAAAATGCAAACTTTAAATTGGTTCACCTTCCTTCACACAAACAGGCTCAATGGTGAAGCATGGCTGTTAGCTCTCTGTACAGTACTGAGTGTGAAAACGGCAGTACCAAGTGTGAAAAGTACAATTGTTGTCTAGCTTTCCCTGTGGCACCAGCTTTAAGTGCAATTTACAATCAGAACACATGTAAGTCAGGTTACAAATCTAGCTCACTTCACTTTTTTATTAAGGGTGTCCAATTTTTCCCAAAACATTGATTTTAAAGGTGATAATACATCCTAATGGCATGCATAGCTGGTTGATTAACAGAAAGGTATCTTGCATGCACATACCTTTGTAAGTATCACATATTATGGTTATGTAATAAAAAATGCAGTTTCTTATCTGTGATGAACACAGTAGTTTACTGACAGTCATATACACTCCTCTCATAACCCAAGTATAACTGTAAAACAGAGTCTGTTGTGAGGTATGTATCGTAACTCAGTCATGCAAGTCTATTAATTTCCTGTACATTGCCAGAGATTAGTCCTGCATCCCACCTGAGAATACATAAGCCAGGAGCTTGAAATTTAAGTATACTACCAGTCAGTCTTTAAATTGTATAGGAGCTGATTATTTGTGGGAGGTTGCCATAATGCTTAAGGTGTTTACCTTATAAACACAAGGTGCAGGGTTTGATTCTCACTTGAGATAATTGGCTAGGCTTAAAATGACCCACAAGGCAGTTAGCTTAGTACTAAACTATGAAATGACAAAACTATATCTGTAATGATCACCAGGACCTTGTAATTGAAGTATACTACCAGTCAGTCTTTAAAGTGTATATCTGTAATGATCACCAGGACCTTGTAATTGAAGTATACTACCAGTCAGTCTTTAAACTGTATATCTGTAATGATCACCAGAACCTTGTAATTGAAGTATACTACCACCTTCTGTGGCAAAGAAACAACACCTCTAGAAATCTATAGGTTTGAATCCCACACTGTACAAATGTGTAAGTCCCCACAATATATGTGTCAAATCATCCCACTGACTCCTCCGAAGTCATGGCTTAAAGCCAAGTTATTTAGCATTTCAATGTCAACCGTTGGACTAACACACATGCCATAAATCAATACCATATCTCACATAGGTTCATAGGTGTTTACTAGGCTAATGATCACAAGGGCCTTTTTTAGCCTAGCCATGCATCCTAAATCACTGACAAGTTCTGATACCCTTGATAAGTGTAAGCAAGGGCCTGGGAGATGAACCATTTACAGGTTACTTCTGTCCATTAGAGACATAGGTGCCTAACCAGGGATGAATTTCAGTTTCCCATCCAATTGTCCAAGCTACACTTGAATTGGGTTAGGGAGGAACTCTGTTTCAGATGGATGTGGAGCCTGTTGCATAGATGGGATAGTCTCTGGGATACTTGCTTATCTTTCCAGCAGGTCCTATTTATATCACAGGTGAGGTTTAAGTCTTTAGAACAGGTAATTCTGGTGCTGTTTGTTTTGTGGATATGCAGGAGGTCCATCAGGTGAGTTCTGACAAAGCCTTGTATGCCAGGCATAGATATCCCCTCAAAAGTCTGTAAGAGATGGAATACAGGGATAGGGCCTTGAGGCGGTCTGCATAGTGCATATTACTTACGCCCTGTATTCTTTTAGTGAGGAACTTCTGTGGAAGTTCCAATTGCTGGATATGCCCAGTTAGATACATACGAAAGGGGGCATTGTACTCAATAATAGCTCTGATGAATGCCAAATACAGTGGAACAATGACTTTCTTGGATTTAGATGCCATACCTTTGTTTATAAGTTGCTCAACATAGAATGGTTCCTCACCACTGTAGACATGCGATGATCAAAGGCTAGATTACTATCTATGTACGTCCCTAAGTCCCTGACTACTGGGTCAACTCTAAGGGGTGTGTTGTCAATATGATACTTACCAGGGTGGATGACTTCCCAAATGATACTATTATGCATTTCTTGGCATTTAGTTTTAGTCCATGGCTCTGACACCAGTTGCTTGTCTGTGTTAGCCCCTCCTGGAAAATATTTGTGTTAGTGTGAGATTCAATGACAGCTTCTGATTTGCAATCATCTGCAAATTTAGTCAACCAGGGACCACTTACATTGGCTTTGACTTCTGAGAAATAAATGCCAAAAGGAGTGGTCCAAGGACTGATCCCTGAGTTACTCCACTTTATGACTGGTCTCTTTGTAGAGGTGGACTCCCTAATCCTAACTTCCTGGGTCCTGTCTGTGAGCCAATTGGCTATCCACTGGGTGACATACAGGTTTATTCCTAACCTCCTGAGTTTGTCTACAACACCCGAGTGGAGTATTGTTTCAAATGCCTTGGCCAGGTCAGTTCTCATTGCTGTTTCATAAACTCACTTCCACTTTATTTGGCAATGTTTTGCTTACCACTGAGCAAACACAGTTGGCATGGTTGTGCGTATTTGCTCGCTGGTTGTAAAATGTGATATTAAAATTGGGTGGGAAAACATTCCAACTGTTGTTGAAAGACCTTTGCTGACATGTCAGGAGATGAGAAGGATAGTGCCAAACTCAAGGCACAGAGGTGGAAGTGTGGAGAAGTCAAAAATCTTTGTTGCACTTTTTGTGAAGCTCTACAGCATTAGGCTGCTGCAGGGCAACTATACTGGGTCTTAGTGCAAGAATAAGGCTTGGAATAGATTAGCCAAGGCTGTCTGTAGTGTAACTGGAATACCACATACTGAGGAGCAGTGTAGGCACCACTGCAGTGACTTAAAGAGGCACAAGCAGGTATAACTCCAATGGCTGGAGGAGTTTCAAACTAACACACCTGAGATGTGTAAGTATACAGATCAAGCAACTTGAAATGATATGCAGAGGTGTAGGTAGCCAAGACAGGTCTACATAATGCTTTCATGTCTTTTTCTTTTCCTCATTATTTATTTTACAGCTGCAGAGGAAATTGCAGCAAACAGGAAAGCACATGCTGAGAGATGGGGGTGACTCAGAGGCAAGGGGTATTTTTGGGGCAGAACTGACCCTGGTTGTAGAAAACATATTGCTGTTCCATAGGTCAGTATCACCTTCAGCATGCACATCTTAACTCATAACAGCAGGCTGTAGCTCTGGCAATTGCATTAGGTAAGTGTAATAGTGTAAGTGTAATGGCATATTCAGGTTATCTGGGTTCATTTCCCACAGGACTCCTATATATTCACATTCAACAAGTATTCAAGTATTTTTAAATTTGAAATGCAGCAATATTGACTTTAATGTCAATCTGTAGTATCTTTAAATGCATATATGGAATATGTGCCCATTCTAAGGATTACTTGTAAGAATTCATAATCATTCTTGGGATTGTAAAAGCTCTCTACCAATTATAAGAAGAAAATTATATTTATAATAACAAAGCATTAATGTTTCATTTCACGGGTCTAATCATCTTTTTTTTTAATCTCACACCGCTACTTTTTTGTGGGTTACTGGAATCATACCATTCTCTCATACCAGCACCTATGGTATAAAACCTGGCAGCACTGCATCCACAACCCATGCTCTACCTGGTTAATCCACATCAGGTAGCATGCCCTGGCAGGTGGTGCAGTAGTACCTTCCAGGAGTATTGGTGGTGGTGTTAGTTATGTCACCCCCCCAGCAGCTGCCAGGGGTGGTACATGATCTAATAGACTGGCCTTGGTGCCTGCACAAAAGAGACTCCCATGTAAAGCATTCTCAACAGGTGACCGATGACGGGGACACTGACAGTTCTGAGAATGAGGACTAGATTCCCATTATTCCCAAACCTAATGTGCATGTAATGTACCCTAAACTTTTCTTTCCATCACCATTCCTGTGTCTACCTTGTATGTCCTGTTTATCTGTACCTGCTTCCTCACCTACCATATATACCTGACCCTCACATTCACAGGTCCCTTCCACAACATTCCTCTTTTTGAAATTGCATAGCTCTCCAGTTCATATGTGTCTTATTGACACACTTGATTTGGTCCAATTGGCTATATAACATCACTGAGTTGCTTTCATCAATCCATTTTGTGGTGACAGTTCAAGTTCATCAAATTTTGTCTACACGTGCACATTATTGCGTTAAAGAAATGGATATCTATGATTCTTTCCTAATTCCCTCATGCAAATTCCTGTATTGCTTCCCCTTTGTTCTTCCCTCTACTTCCTTCCCCATTTCACCACTTTTCCCAACAACCCCATTTTCACACTTTTAATCTGGTCAAAAAGTAAAATCACATGCAACAGACATGGCCAGAAATGACCCATAAAAAGACTACATTTTTTGCCCTCTGCATTTGCTTGCAATTTAGCATCGTGTATTAATGCCAAGTAGAATGATCTCAATGTGTGAATCATCCAGAAACAGACATGATTATCACATATCACAGTTAGATTGATGATTTTTTTTTTTTTTTTTTTTTTTATGAAAAGGTGATTATGAGGATTTTGTCCGACTGGTGTCCTATTTAAATCTAACCACTGATTTTCTAAAATTTAGTATCAGTGGTTTTGGAGAGAGTTTAAATTTTCTGGATTTGCATTTCATGTATGATTCCCAATTTCATATGTTTAGTAGTAGCATCTATAAGAAATCAATCTTTTTAAATCAGTATTTAAACAGGGACAGCTTACATCCCATTCATATAAAAAAGGGGTGGTTAAAGGACAAATAATTAGACTGAGTCATTTGACATTGGATAATGATATATTTTTGGACAAGTTAAGCACATTGAGATCTTTTTTTTTTTGAGTTCAGAGGTTATGATCATGCATGGCTCATGAAAATAGAAGAAAAGGTGATGTTGCTTAGAAATAGAATAGCTTAGGAGTAACAGGCACAATTCAGTACAAAATATAGGGAATGCCATTAGGGTATCTGGTAACATCAATTTTTCAAGTTTTTTTTCCAATACCAGTAGTAAATGAGATGTGGTTTTTAAGAGACATAATTGTTGAAAACTGGAAAATTTTGCTAGGTAACACAGATTTGGTGAAAGTCATAGGAATGCAACCCAAATTTACTTACAAGAAAAGTGTTAACATCAAAAGTTTATTAGAGGTGGTTAGGATGCTGAACTGATAGCTGCACTTCATTTCAGCTCCCTTACCTCATTGCTATTCCTGACAGGAATTTAAAAAAAAAATATTTAATTTGAAGAAATATTTACTACTAACTTATTTTTAACAACTTTGAGCATCTACAGGAGAATCTTCATTGTCAGAACTTTAATAATTCCTGTCAAACTAATTACTGGCAAATCAGCACCAATATCAGCTCTACAATATGAGTAATCTTAGGAATTCAGCCCAAGACTCTTCTCACAAAAAGGATCTACAATCTCTTATAACACATATACAAGAACTCACAATTAAAATTGACAAGATGGACAATAAAATCGATACTTTTAAAGAAAAGTGCTCACAACAATTAGAACAACTTCAGGAAATGTTTACTCAGCAGAAAGGACAGGTATCACTTATTGAACAGTCACTAAATGACATTGACACCAGAGTCCAAATAGAAGGATGACAAACTGAATTCTTATTACAACAGAATACATATTTACTAGAAAAGATTGATGATATGGAAAATTGAACAAGAAGAAATAATATCTGAATATATGGTCTACCAGAAAAATCTGAAGGGGACAATATGATAACCTTTCTTACCACCTGGATACCAATGTAGTAAACTTACCTGAAGCTCTTTCATATGGTATAGAACGTGCACATAGATCACTAGCAACACCTGTAAATACTTCTTCTCCAAATAAGAACAAACTGAGGTCCATAATTGTGAGACTTTTTTCTACACAAGATAAAGATCTGATATTAAGAAATGCTTGAGCAAATTCTGCCATCAAATATAATGATACATTAATCAGATTTGACAACGATTACTCTATAAAGGTGGTTTCACAAAGAAAGGAATTTCTACCAATAATAAAAGCCTTGAAGAAGAAGCAATTCAAAACTCATCTTTTATTTCCAGCAAGACTGAGAATTTTCCTACCAAATGGAATAAAAGTCTTTGAAACAGTAGAGTCAGCAATAAAATACCTTACCAGCAATAACATCCTAACACAAGAAGAATGTATGGACTGGGCAATTAGTACTATAAAGAGAAATGCTGAAGTAAACAACTGGAAGACTGTTGAACAA
The DNA here is from genome assembly GCF_019279795.1 of Protopterus annectens. Taxonomy (NCBI): domain Eukaryota; kingdom Metazoa; phylum Chordata; order Ceratodontiformes; family Protopteridae; genus Protopterus; species Protopterus annectens. The sequence continues at coordinate 1,926,476,847 of NC_056726.1, forward strand.
AAGAAAAAAAAAATAAAGGACACATAATCTTATATGTTTTATATTCTGTAAAAGCTTAAATAATAACACAAACAACAAAAGAAAAGTTCTTTATGTCTTCAACTCAATCTGAAACAGGTACTGTTTTCTATTATATCTTAAATGTTAAAGTTAATATAAATTCAAGTACATTTAAATCAATCACTCAAGTATATTAAGCATAATTTAAATATTACTTCATTTTTTATTATTTATCCATCTAATATGTATAAAACCCGCTTTGGCGCGGTTTTTGCACTTGTTACTACTCAGCCAAGCTCCTCATGGTCCTGCAGAGTGGTGCTAGCAGCAGAGAGGCTAAAAGAGCGACTGCTAACCTGATAAAGGTGTTTTTTTTCCCTGCTACTACCTGGAGACTGTCCGATCTAGCTAAACTGCAAGTATTTCTGCTTCTTGAACTGTTTTAAACAGTTTAAAGTTGTTTTTGCACCTGCACTTTTAAAGTTTGTCCTGTTTGTTGCATTTACCTGTTGAGGCTACACACTCAAGTGTGCTAGCCTGTGTTACATATTTATTGCATTTTCCTACTGTTTGTTGCAAAAAAGAAAAAAAAAATTATCCTTGTTTCCCGTCTTTTCTGACCTAGAGTAGTCCAAATACAGGCTTTGCTGTATTCTGGACTTTTGGAAAGTTCCTGTGTTGCCCATTTCCTTTCTTGGATAAAGGGAGGATTCTTTGTTCACCAGTGGCAGTGGGGAGCTTAGATCAGCCTATCTATCCCTGGAGGAGTGTTTCCAGCACAAGAATCTGGTAGTCTATTGGCCATTTTGAGCCAATTTCTAGCTTTTTCAAGTCCCCCTGTATAAAACCCGCTTTGGTGTGGTATTTGCGCTTGTTACTACTCAGCCAAGCTCCTCGTGGTCCTGCAGAGAGGCTAAAAGAGCGACTGCTAACCTGATAAAAGTGTTTTTTTTTTCCTGCTACTACCTGGGCAACTGTCTGATCTAGCTAAACTGCAAGTATTTCTGCTTCTTGAACTGTTTTAAACTGTTTAAAGTTGTTTTTGCACCTGCACTTTTAAAGTTTGTCCTGTTTATTGCATTTATCTGGTGATGCTACACACTCAAGTGCGCTAGCCTGTGTTACATATTTATTGCATTTTGCTGCTGTTTGTTGCAAAAAAGAAAAAAAAACAAAAAAATGATCCTTGTTTCCCATCTTTTCTGACCTAGAGTAGTCCAAATACAGGCTTTGCTGTATTCTGGACTTTTGGAAAGTTCCTGTGTTGCCCATTTCCTTTCTTGGATAAAGGGAGGCTTCTTTGTTCACCAGTGGCAGTGGGGAGCTTAGAGCAGCCTATCTATCCCTGGAGGAGTGTTCCCAGCACAATAATCTGATAGCCTATTGGCCGTTTTGGGCTAATTTCTAGCTCTTTCAAGTCTCCTTGTATAAAACCCACTTTGGCACAGTTTTTACGCTTGTTACTACTCAGCCAAGCTCCTCGTGGTCCTGCAGAGTGGTGCTAGCAGCAGAGAGGCTAAAAGAGTGACTTCTAACCTGATAAAAGTGTTTTTTTTTTCCCTGCTACTACCTGGATGACTGTCCGATCTAGCTAAACTGCAAATATTTCTGCTTCTTGAACTGTTCTAAACTGTTTAAAGTTGTTTTTGCACCTGCACTTTTAAAGTTTGTCCTGTTTGTTGCATTTACCTGTTGAGGCTACACACTCAAGTGCGCTAGCCTGTGTTACATATTTATTGCATTTTCCTGCTGTTTGTTGCAAAAAAGAAAAAAAAACAAAAAACTTATCCTTGTTTCCAGTCTTTCCTGACCTAGAGTAGTCCAAATACAGGCTTTGCTGTATTCTGGACTTTTGGAAAGTTCCTGTGTTGCCCATTTCCTTTCTTGGATAAAGGGAAGCTTCTTTGTTCACCAGTGGCAGTGGGGAGCTTAGAGCAGCCTATCTATCCCTGGAGAAGTGTTCCCAGCACAAGAATCTGGTAGTCTATTGGCCGTTTTGGGTCAATTTCTAGCTCTTTCAAGTCTCCCCTGTATAAAACCCGCTTTGGCGCGGCTTTGTGTGATTTTGCGCATAGAGCAGCATCGGGCAGCTCCACTTAATTTGGTTTAAACCATTCTCGGCTCCACAAAGTCTGCTCTTCACTTTTTCCCTTAGAACTAATCTAGTTCTCATAATAAACACCCTATTCCTACTCTAAAGGCTGGCACTTGCTCACTAAAACAATTATATAAGTCAGCACTAAAAAATTAAAAGCACTACACCCTCACAAACTCCCCTTGAGTACCTTGTTCCCCACTGGCCCTTTTTTTCAATTATAAAGGAATTCCCAATACTATTCTAGCATGTCCAAAGGTCAGTTGTCAATCTCCTCTCTGGTCCAGCTGGTGAATCTGGGAATCTTGAGGCAATGTTAGAACTGCCTCATGTACACAGACAACCCTCTCCTCCTCCCAACAAATTCCAACACATGTGAGAGATGCAACCATATAGCCAAACTGGAGGCTAAGCTCTCTCAACTCAGTACTGGCGTAAATCAGTCAGGAGGAGAAGGAAACCACATTCACTACAATTCCAGTCTCACATAGACCTACCACGACAGCAAACCAAACACATAAACACACAAAAAAATACTCGGAGGCTCTAAATAAAAATCTGCCTAAGCAGCAGAGACCTCCAAAGCAGACACCCAAGCAACTGCTACCCCAAAACAAAACATGTGCAACACATAGCTCACAAAGCCAGTGTGCCGAACAGTCACAGCCCTTAAGGCTAAACAACACACCTGATACACTTGTAATAGGTGACTCTATCTTCAGGCACATTGACTTCCCGCTCACCAGGCTGAACAAGGAGAAGGTCACAGTGAGCTGACTGTTGGGTGCTAGGATCTGCCACATAACACAAGCACTCAGGTCATTCCAAGGCAAGTACAAATATGACTCCATTATTGTCCATGCTGGTGTGAATGACCTGAGACGTACCTCCCTGGACTACATGAAAAGAGACATAGTGGAGCTGTCTGAGCATGTAACCCAGACCGATATAACCCTGACCTTGAGTAGCATCTTATCCTCACCAAGAATGATGCCACAATATGAAGACAAGATGATCAATTTCAACAATTGGCTTAAGTATTGGTGTCATTCAAAGGGGTTCCAATGCCTGTCAGCCTGGGATGACATGCTCGACAAGCCACGATGCTTCATTAGGGACGGCTTGCACCTGTCACCCCTGGGCTTTCGGTTATTGGCAAAGGCTCTTGCCACCCCCATAGTGCCTTTTTTAGGCAAGGCTCAAAAGACAAACCCACCTCCATAGGTATCACAAGGGATAAGAAACTAAGAGTAATGCTACTCAATGCCAGAAGTCTAAACCTCAAGATGCACACACTCGAAACTCTCCTTAGCATGGAGAACATCGATATTTGTGCAGTAACAGAAACCTGGTTCAAGGCTCCCTAGAGCACCCCAGCACTACCAGGTTATACCTCATACCATGCTTTTCGGCCCCAAAACTTGGACTGAACCACAAAAGGAGGGGGAGAATCAATATTCGTCAAAGATACCCACACCTCCAGGTTGGTGGCACAACACGAAGCAACAGAGACTATCCATGTGCAACTAACAGTGGGTAAAACTGCCTTCCAGTTTATAGACTGCTACAGACCACCCTCCCAAACCCAGGAACCCCACTCGGCCTTCCTGAGAACACTGGAAAATATGAAGGTCTCTCCAAACACCATTATATTGGGCGACTTCAACTACCCAAACATAGGCTGGGAGCATTACTCTAGCTCCAACACCCTAACCCAAAGGTTCCTAGAATTTATAAGCTCAAATGCTATGGAACAACTTGTTACCACTCCCACAAAAGGGGAAAACATACTGGACCTGATCATCACCAACATGGGGGCTCAATGCTCCAGACCAGAAGTGTATCCCTCACTGGTAAGATCAGACCATAAACTAATCTCACTGGATATTCACATCCCGACCCCACCCCCTGCCCAGAAAACCACAGAGAAAAACTTCTCTAAAGCAAATTTCACACTCCTCAAAACCAAGGTGGAATCCTTCAAAGCCCCCGGGCCTGTGGAAAATACGGCCCAGACCACAGAATCCTTTATAAATGCATTTTATGAACACCTTCAGGAATGCATGGATCATGCAATCCCAAATAAAACCAAGACCCAATCCTCCAAAGGCAGGCATTCTGTCTCGTGGACCCCAGCCATAAACAAACTATACAATAGAAGGAGGAAGCTGCTACATGATAGAGCAAAATCCCAAAAAGAAAAGCCATCTCTGATCAGTATTAGCAAAAAACTACGGGCACTCATAAAATCGTCTAAGGCCAGCTTCAAGAGAAAAATTGCACAGGACACTAAAGATAACCACAAGGCTTTCTTTAGTTATGTTAGGAACCTGGGTGGGAATTCCCAGATATGCTCAGAATTAGTTCAAAATGACAAAAAAAATACACCGAACCCACAGACATTGCCAACATCCTAGCTGACAGGTTCAGCGCAAACTCCCCCCCCCCCACCAAAAGGGCAAATATCTATCCCAGCAGAGTTCTCCCATCCTGATATCTCAGATGCTCAGGTAAGAGCCTCCCTCTCCAAAGCAAAAAACACACCATCAATGGGACCAGACAGTGTCCCGGACTGCACCCTACATGAACTCCAAGAAGAGCTAACTCAAACATAAAACTACTGTTCAATCTCAGCCTTACTACAAGATATGTACCCAAAGAGTGGCGTACAACAACAGTGGTCCCTCTCCACAAAGGTGATGCCTCAACGGATCCTGGAAACTATCGCCCCATATGTCTGACTAGCTTGGTCTGCAAAGCTATGGAAAGGATCATCATGGACCTCAGAAATAAAGATATTGGGGACCTACAGACACTGGATCCTACCCAGTTCGGCTTTGTTAAGGGCAGATCCTGCGTTGATTTCTTTGAAACAGTCAGCAAGGCCATTGACGAGAGGAAGATGGTCCACACAGCCTACCTGGACCTCGCAAAAGCCTTCGATACAATACCCCACTCGGGCATTATAGATAAGCTCACCAGCTTAAATATAAACCCTTATGTCACTAGATGGGTTGCAAACTGGCTCAAGGACAGAACCCACATGGTTAGAATTGCTGGAGCCATGTCAGACTCCAAACCAGTTACAAGTGGCATCCCACAAGGTTCAGTCCTGGGACCTCTCTTGTTCGGTATATATTTCTCGGAGGTACAGGCCAACACGGAAGGACTGTGGCTGACCAAGTTCGCAGATGACTGCAAACTAGGCACCATAATCAACTCTCCAGCTGACACAAGCATCCTACAAAAGGCCTCAGAAACAGACAACTGGTGCCAGAGCCATGGCCTCAAGCTAAATGCCAAAAAGTGTATAGTCATCCCCTTTGGCAAAAACAAAGTGCCCACAAATTACCACATAGGTGGTAATCCATTAAGTACGGAAGAAGTAATTAGGGACCTGGGGACCCAAGTTGATAACACTCTCTCATTTGAAAACCACATGGCCAAAGTGGTTAGAAAAACATTTTATATAGCCCACCTAATCATGAAGGGATTCACATCTAGATCAGGGGAGGTCGTTGCGCCTCTTTACTCATCCCTCATCAGGCCCATAATTGAGTTCAATGCCCCTTTTGGGATGTACCTTACCAGACACCTGCAGCAACTGGAAAGACCCCAAAAGTACCTCAACAAGAGGATCAAAGGGCTCAAATAGATGCCATATGCTGCCCGGTTAAAGAAACTCCAGCTCTACTCAGTGGCATACCGCATGCTCAGAGGCGATCTGTGCCTGACGTATAAAGCCATGTCCAACCCGGAATTAATGGACATGCTGCACCTCAGAAAATCCAAATCCCATCGAGCTACGCACTCGAGAGACTTGAACCTCAGCACTGAAATAAATAGGACATGCTGGAGGGACAGATTCATAACCCAGAGGCTCCCTTCACTCTGGAATAAAATCCCAGTCCAGGTTAGGCAGAGTCCCTCATTGACTCTCTTCAAGAGGAATCTTGATGAGTGGATGGGAGATCGTAGGTTTACCCCGGGTATCACTTCTGTGTCACTGTTAGACAGAGGCACAGTATACTAACCTCAAAATAGGGCATAGCAAAATTCATTTAAAATGGGTGGCGTAAGCCAAACACACTCTGGCTAGGCTTATAAATGCCTTAGGGCAGTTAGCCTAGTATGAACCTATGAACCTATGAACCTAATATATTAATTTTCTTAAACAGATTAATCAACACATAACAAAGTTCTCAATATTTTTATGCTTGTTTTCTTCTCTCTTACATATAAAGTCTTCATTAACATATAATGTTCTATTTAGTTTATAGTTGTATTCCTTAATAGATATAGTAAGTCCTGTTGTAAACTTTGTTATCAGTTATATCTCTGACTACATATTTTTCTAAAAGACAAAAGTGTTCTTGTTTGCGTAAACAGCAGAGATGGGATGGAATGTGTCATGATTAATACGGAGTGTTTCAGTTTGGCATTATCATAAGACTAATTTAAATAGTCTTAAAACTGTTTTGTTTTGGTTCATTTGTCTATGTTGATGTAGAGAAAGGCAGAATTTACTCTCCGTGGTGTTTTGTGGCTTCAAGCCGAATATGATGTGGTTCTGGACATCCGGAGTTCAGTGACAGTTCTGCCGATGTTTAAATGTCCTGTTATGTTCTGCCCTGTTATAGTGCATATCATAGTATGCTTGAAATGCATTTTCTGTAATGTGAAATCTATAGAGCAGGCTAGAGCAGTCACATGAATAGTAATTAATCTTGCCAGAATTAAAAGAAAAACACATACCCTTTTCCGCTTGGTTCTCGAGACAGCCTTACAGTCACGAATGGCATTAGAAGCACAAGCTCCATATATTGTTGACAATTTTCATGTTTCTGCTTATGTGCGCCATCCCCTGGCTTTATCTAACTGACACTCATCCAAGAAACATGCTTGTTTCATTTTTTAAAATAACATGACCATTATTTATACACCTATGACCACAAGACATTCCTCAGTGCTTTTCCGTTGTTGGGGCAACAATATAGTTGTGGCACTGAAAATTGTCAGGAACCACATTGCTTTTATGTATTACATGTTTATATTAAGTACTTTCCACCTTATTTTACGAACGCAGAGATGCACTAATTTCTTAACTGCGCAGAGAACAGCATTTTGAGAGAAGTATGCAGTTTTAAAACAAACGCAGAGATATATACATTAGTAAGACAATACATTTTTAAACTACAATCTTGATCTTCATAAATTAGCATTTCCTTAAGCCTTTCTTGAATTGTCCATGTTCTGGATGACACTAATATTGCATTCTCTCTGCATACTTTCATTTTAAACTCAACCGTCACTCACCACCCACATCGTGTGTTCATAGTATACATGTTCCTTTCTCCTCTATTTTTTAATATATATATATATATATATATATATATATATATATATATATATATATAAAATAACTTTTTATCACAAAATTGGTCTGCTAGCTGCCATAATGTTTTTATCCCCTCTATTCCCCTTCCCCTAAATTGCCTCAGTAGTTATCACAAAGCTGCAGTAGATTTATATGCATACAAGAACACCTGAGGAAGACTCAATTCATTCTGCTGCTGTAAGATGCTGTAAATGTTTTACTTCACCAATACAGAGAATTAAAGCAATCTTCACTGACTAGATATGGGGGTGAATAATGGGTTTATTAAATGAGCCTAAGAAGCAAATCAAAAGCTGATGACTTTCTGTGTAGCTCATTTTACACAGAAAAACAACAGAAATTTAATGTCACTCAGCAGAAAGGAACTTAATGTTTATTTGTATATGAAATAACAAAAAAAAGTAGATTTCACTGGTTACCAATGAATAATATATACATATTTATTTATTTATTTGTGTTTTGTTAATTAATAACAAATAAGGTTTTAGTTATGTATATATGTGTGCATCTATGTTTGTATATTTATATATTTTTTTGACAGTGAAAGTCTGAATGGGTAGAACCCCCCCCCCCCTTTTTCAATGGAGAAAAAAAAAAAACTATGATTTGACTATCACTGATTGTTGGAGTCTGCCAGGTCTTTTCTTCTGATGACCAGTTTAGCAAATTCAGTTTAGTTACAGGAGTTAAATGGGTGATAGCTCAGCTGCCTTCTTCTTTCATATGTCCCAAACACTCAAAAAATAAATTCTCATGCTAATAACATGACTATAAAATGTTCTATTTGCCTTTCACCCAAGATGCTCTGGTGACACATTCATTAAGGAACATCCTTTTCTCCGGACATGATATTTGTTAAGCACAGTGTATGACTTGCATAGTAGATATCTGGAAATTCAGCACTGGTGTTCAAATCCTGGGGACTACTTCTCCCTTTTATATGCTAAACATACTCTCCCTACCTAATGGTGATGTGATTAAATCCAAAAGTTGAAAATATAATGGGAGCATTGCAGGCTTTTGTTATGGGCTCATTCCATCCCAGGCACACTAATTCTTCCATAAAGCTAAATAACTCATAACCTTGCTATCATTCCTCTTCCTCCAGTTTTAGGACATTAATTAAACCTTGCTTAATTGATTTTGTAGTCAGAGACTCATTTATCTGTCAATTGTTCAGATTTTCACAGAGTGTATAATTATATATATATATATATATATATATATATATATATATATATATATATATATTTGTAAAAAAATATTGTTGAACATGAGAAAATCCCCGGGATTCATGAACCTTGCGCCAGGCGCACACATGGCGTAGGTGCCACAACGCCAGACATGGCCGCTGAGCGATTCAGGTACGATCCAATCCCATGTGCACCACCGGCATATGCCTGAGTTGCACCGCCTCCGGCGTAGGTATGTTAAACACCCCATGTGCGGTGTTGCACCATGCAAATGAAGGCAAGTAGCGATTCACGAAGTGGCGCAGGCGTAGCATAACGGCACGGCAATGTAAACCAAAAAAAAACGGTTTACATTCATCCAAACATGACATAGGAGTAACGGAAGGCTGCCAACGTCAGGTGTCATACTGGTGCAACATGCCAATGGGGAAAGACACCGAGAATGTCAAAAGAAAACATGCAGAAAACGTAAATAACGACATAAATGGTATGTACGCAAAAACCACAGCAGAACCCCAGGACATGTCCGCGGAAGGTGCGGAACAATGAAATAATATGACAATGTCATAAAAGAGCAGTATAAGACACATCAGCATCACAGCCACAATACACCATAGTATGCATGGAAAGCCACAACCACAGCCCAAGGGTTGCCAAGGAGTGGCGGCGGTGTCCGGCACCGTAACCATGTATTAGTAGTCAATGCCATGCAAATGAGGCAGATAATACTGAATCGCAAACCCCCCGCCGGCGTAAGGCTGTACCAAACGGTGCAGCAGTAATACACCGAGGAGTGGCCTAGAGGGAATACATGTCAATCGCAGAGGGGTGTGCCACTGTAGGAGGAAGCACATTGGAGCCCAGCAAACATGGGCTGTACAATGCACATCACAGCATCAGGACCGGCGTGTGAGATATAGATGCGCTGAGAGTACAGAATGCGCGCACATATGCATGTGCACGAGGATGAGTACGTTCCCCAACCCAGTCATGTGACGGCCGCCCCGTCAACAACCACGGATACAGGAAGGTGATGCGGAGAATATGAGGAAATGTGGAAGCAGTGTAATTGGAGTCGTAATGAGCAATCAACACCAATCAACCCACGAAGGGCAATTGGCGGCAGCTGACAACTCTCCATGCAGAATCCCGCAAAACAGGAAAGGGGAGGCATATGAATGCAAAGAAAGTAGGGGATGTAGCAGAATTGCAAAGAGCGAAGAACCGATACAGCACAGCCAAGTAGAGAGGTAGCATAACGGCGGTGGCAGACAAAATGCATGAGATGCCATGTGCCTGCAGGATGCACTCCAGGAAATAGTAGGTGCAACGTGCAGAAACAGTAAAGTAAGGTGTAAAGCTAAACCAATGCAGGCAAGTGTAATGTAACACCAAAGGCAACAGCGTTGCAGTGCCATGGTAAAACACGGAAGATAACCCACAGATACGGCAGCACAGACACACCAAATGACATCACCGGTGTACAGCACAACACTATAAAGTGTGAATGCACACAACACACA
>NC_056726.1:1926514587-1926552087 GCF_019279795.1 Protopterus annectens
AAATTTTGTATAAATATGAATGTAAATAAGAGTCACAATGTTACATATGAATATGACTGTATTATAACTATATCAATATGACATGGAATAAACTGAGTTGTTTACATCTTGTTTTCAAGTGACAAATCTATGTCGAAGGCCATATATAATGGGCCGTCGGACTGCTGTGTGTCGATATATACATGTGAACCCCTCGTTTCATACCTTTCTTTGTTACTGTCTGTGGATTACCTGTGTACACACATCAATTACCATGCCATACCTTTCCACTGTACAGGTTCTGGCATGGTGTACGGCTGGTTGGCCCTTAATCTTGCTGTGTGTTACATTGACCAGGGTCTATCTGGCAATTCGCTGGCGTGTCATCTGTGACCTTCTTGCTTCTTTAGGGACCTGATCCCATAATTGTGATGTGCTTCCACTGGCCATATATCTGTCTGTCATCTGGGATCTGTGTGTAACCAGTCCTTTCAGGACACTTTCTATTGTTGTTCTTTTTTGGTTACATATATGAGTACTTTGGTATGTTGTGCTATTATTGTGTGTGGAGCATTTCTCCACGGGCCTCTGCTGACACTGGACATATATCCAGCTAGGCTAGCCCGGTCAACAAGTGTGAGCCAACTGAACGCACAGGGGCACCTTCTGACAAGTGGGTCGGGTTACTGATGCATAACCGTCATCAATCCATACTACTAACACATACGTTATTCTATCCACATTCTATGTTTGTCTCATCACATAGCGTGTGTTTCTCACTATTTCTAACGGTACTTTACATGGCATTGCCCGATTCCATACATTCAGATGCTGACATTTTTGAGACATGTCTGGTTGACGTGGAGGACACATCCTTAACCTGCCCTGCTTCGAGTGGATCACACACACGCCACTTGCATTTCCTAATTGTGGGTTACGCCGCAGGCTATTACGCATACCCGTATTCTGTTTACATATGTTTACTGGGTCTGTGTGGTTACGTGGTCTGTGTTAGTTGTGACTATTCCGGTAACATATCTCTGATCCGGTTGACGGACGTGTGCGGAACGCACGTACACCTTTATACATGTAACAGTCTTTGCAGCATGGACGCATTACGTACACATTCACATTTATATGTTCTATAGTCGTAATTCAAACGGGACTGCATTCACGTTTGCCGGTTACTGTGACCACTACATGTTAGCTGTTCGGTGTCATTAATATGCATACCCATGGTACTTAGCTACATTTACATATCCCCCCCCACCCCCCCGCACTCACGCACGTCACAGGCATCCATTCTCCTGCTGGGAAAGGTGCGGTACTACATGTTAAACATTCCTTATTCCCTCCCGCTCATGGCCCAGGATGCATATGTCATGACCGCAGGGATGTTCAGATCACAGGGGCTTATATCCCCTATGCATACAGGCCTTCGATTGTCAGGGTGTTCCTGTGGTGCTTTGTGTTTGGTCTTGTCCGCCCAGTGTACGGAACTGCCCTGACCGTGTACGAATGTTAGATGAGTCACATGGGCACGGTTTGTCCGTGTCTATGATACCATGTCCCCCCACCCCCCCATTATTCCTAACCGTGTGCGCTGATTGGCCGGCGCACCCGTTGTAGATCTTGTTATAGTAATTGCACACGGTCTGGTCGAACGGACCTATTTCCATTACTAACCCTCGGTATTTATAACCTATCTCGCTATATTACATGGGTTTAACATTGTGTGATGGCTTTCACTGAGCCACAGACATGTCCGTTGCTTAGTTTGGGCCAGTCCCGCTCTGCTACACACATTTAACATGGCGGAACAGGTTGAACAGCTCAGTAACGGGGACATCGGGCTCTCCGTCGCTGTTTAGTATTGAATCGCTATGTTGACTTTGTTTCACAGAGCGAGACAGTGTCGACATTGGTAACGGACATCTCGCGCAGTACGTCCGCACTGCCGCGGGTGCCATATGTCTGCATTTGGGTGGCGGACAGGCATTATGCTGTGCCATTATGTCTGGGAATATATGGTTTCTTTCCATAGATGATATGGCATACTAGCAATGACCCGCATCTGGGTGTGGGTACTGCTGTATTTACCCACGGCAAGAGTGGCCTTAGGTCAAGTGGTGCCCTAGGCAGAAGGACTCCATCGTGCCACCGCCACATCACCCGCTACCCCCGTCCTGGTCTACCTACACCAAATAAAGGCTGGAAAGGTGCCCCGAGTAGAGCGGCGCCCTAGGCGGCTGCCTAGTTGGCCTATGGCTAAGCCCGGCTATGTGTGTGGTCCCTCGGGCCGGACTCGAACGCACCACGTCTGCCGTGGGTATATCTAGCATTACCCACATCCGGGTGTGGTTTATTGCTATGATGTTCCATGTGTACGGACACGTGTGTTTGGACAACCTACAATAGCTTCTGCTATTGGCATACAATTCTGTGGGTGGTGCCGGTTACCATACATATGCCTTTCTCAAAAGCCGAATTCACACTTCTGAACACTACTGTGGTATCCTATAAGGCCCCTGAGCCAGTGGTAAACAGTACTCAAACCGCTGAATCACGTACATATGCCTTCCACCAGCACCTACAGGACTGCATGGATCAGGCAATCCCATACAAAACTGAGACTCTTTGTACCAAAGCCAAGCATCCAGTCTGGTGGACCCCAGCCATGAACAAGCTCTACAATGACAGGAGGTAGCTACTACAAGATAGAGCGGAATACTTGTAAGGTGAGACACCCTTGCTCATTATATGGGAAGAACTACAAGCTGTCATGAAATCATCCAGGGGAAATTCAACAGAGAAATCAACAAGGACTCGACAGACAATCATAAGGCCTTCTTTAGCTATGTTGGACACCTGGGAGGACACTCCCAGATATGCTCAGACTGGGTTCAGAATGATGTGAAGATGACTGAACCTACACACATTGCCAACATACTGGCTGACAGGTTCGGTGCTAACTTCTCCCCCCCACATGGAGAGATATCTATACCAGAGGATTGTAGATCCTGGAACATCTGTAACGCAGAGGTGGGAAATGCTCTCTCCAAGGCAGTAAACACAGCATCCATGGGACCAGATGGTGTCCCAGCTGTGTACTCCATGAACTCAATGGGGAATTAAACCCACAGTTAGGACAGCTGTTTAATCTTAGCCTCACCTCAGGATATGTACCCAAGTAGTGGCACTGTACTCCCACTTCACAAGGATGGTGCCTCCACTGACCCTGGTAATTACCATCCCATTAGCTTGACAAGCCTTATCTGCAAAGCCATGGAGAAGGATCATAATGGAACTCATAGATAAAGACATAGGGGACTTGCATACTTTGGATCCAACCCAGTTTGGCTTGGTCAAAGGCAGATCATGCCTTTTAAACGTGTTTGACTTTTTAGGATCAGTCACCTAGGCCATTGATGAGGGTAAAGCAGTCCATACAGCCTACCTCGACCTGGCAAAGGCCTTCAACACAATACCCCCTCAGGTATCATTGATAAACCCGTCAGCTTGAATGTAAATACATACATCGCCAGATGGGTTGCAAACTGGCTAAGTGACAGAACCCACACGGTCATAGTTGCTGGCGCCATGTCATACTCACAGCCGGTCACAGGTGGTGTCCCACGGGGCTCAGTCCTGGGTCCACTATTTTTCAGCATCTACATTTCCAAAGTACAAGCAAACACAGGGGGGTTATGGCTGACAATGTTTGCAGATGACTGCAAACTGGGTGCCATAGTCGGACACACATCTGACACAGATATCCTTCAGAAGGGCCTCACAGATATGAATAACTGGTGCCAGAGACATGGCCTACAGCTAAATGCCGGGAAATGCATAGTCATACCCTTCGGGAAGAACAAGGTTACCCCTAGCTACCATATAGGTGGCAATCCACTGAGCACAGAGGGAGTTACCAGGGATCTGGGGACCCGGGTTGTCGGTAACCGTTCGTTCGACACACACGTTACTAACGTAGTTAGGTAGACCTTCTACATTGCCCACCTGATCATGAAGGGATTCACATCTACATCAGGGGAGGTCATTGTCCCCTTGTACTCATCACTCATTAGACCTATGATTGAGTACAATGCCCCGTTCAGAATGTATCTGACCCGACACCTGCAGCAGCTGGAAAGGCCCCAACAGTTCATCGACAAACGGATGCAGGGTCTCAGGAATATGTGTTATGCTGACCGACTGAAAGGATTCCAGCTCTATTCAGTCGCATACCACTTGCCCAGAGGTGACCTGTGCCTGGCATACAAGGCCATGTCGAACCCAGATTTGATGACTATTCTTCACCTAAAGAATCTAGATCCCTCAGAACCACAAGGGCAGGTGACGTACACCTTGACACTGTCATTAATAGAACGTGCTGGTGGGACAGCTTCATCACCCAGACACTCACTATGCTGTGGAACAACATCCCAGAACATGTGAGGCAGAGCACCTCGCTGGCCTTGTTTTAGTATTTTGACAAGGATGTCTGAATTGATTTATTTAACTAACCTTCTAAATGAATATTTACTTTACCACATTGTGAATCTTTACATTTCATTGATATATTTTACATTAGTCATAATCATAAGGTTTATCTCTATATATTATGGTTCATTTATATTACTAGGTGTCTCTAGTTCTTTTAATATATTGGCACAATCGCTAGAACATATATATGTAGCTTATACACTCAGACATTTGGAAAACATTATGTTGGTTCTTCTTTCATATATATACATATATTTTTATTTTTCTATGAAGAATATACTTTTTGAAGCAATGTCTGATTTACTCACTGTGTGGAATCTGTAACCCAAGTAAAGTTTTTTAGCTTGTTTGCCTTTAAGGCATTTCATTAATACTTAGCACATCTAATTTACTGACCAATTAAGGGTTTTAAATGTAGTAGGTTGAACTGCATTGTATGTATTCTGAAGAAGTCTGCTTATGAAGCAGACGAAAAGCGCTTCAATAAACTATGGTGACTGCATTTAATTCCTGGTGGGCTCTGAGTGGTCACTGACCGTTACTACAGTACCTCATTTTTGCTTTGGACTTTCTCAGCTGGTTCTCTGTGTTATTTGTATGGGGAATGTCCAGTGTAGTCCCTATGTGTATTACCTGTGTAATGCCTTACTGCGGCAGTGTAATTCCACCGGGTTTGCAGTTATGGGTGCCATCTTGGTCGTACGCTTGTCCATCCATGAGAATTGCCTACTGGACACTGGTATAGGGCTGTACACATTTCACACCTGCATTTAGCATTCTCCGGTGGATGCTTTGCATTATTAGTGGGGAGTAAGGCAGGTGCTACGCCCACATCCCTCCCACGGGGCGGGACAAAGGATTACCTGCCAAACGACACCGAGCCCTGTTTCTACATATCCAGGATCCCTTGACTGCAACAATCGACAGTACCCATTACACATCCTTCATGTGTGCGGGACTGTGATGTGGACGCACTTCTATGGACTCGGTACCCTGGGGATTTCTGTGCATATGTGCTGCATTTCTTGGACAGCTATCATCAACATTGAACACGCTTGCGGTGCATATGTGTAGCTGTGACGTGGTCACGACAATCGGTTCACGTGGGTGATGACGGAGGCTGGCACGCATTCCGTAATGGAAAATTTTTGAGTCCTACAATGGACACCAATGTGCATATGTAAAGTGTAGAGCTTGACGGACTGTGTCCGTGTGGCCCGTGGGTTTGACTGCTGCTGTGTGTTCACCAATCGCGGATGTCTGCTTGACTACCCATAGCGTGTAGTGCTACGGAAACCATGTTTTCCGAGACCGGAACCAAATGGTGTACATCCAATGTTGCAGGTTAACAACCGCTTTAATTAATCCCCAGAGGTCCCGGTTGGGAAGTATCGCCACTTTATTGTCGGAACGACACCTCCAGACTAGGTAAATCACGGGCACTTTAGCCCGGTCTTACCGGCCATTTGCAAGTGTAATTAGCAGACACGTGTCAATACATGTATGATAATACATATTGTCATGCCGAAGTTAATCTATGTTATTTGGACAATGGCTTCTGCTATTTACATCCGTTGCTGTGGGTGTTGCCGGTTACCATACACATGGCTTTCTCAAAGGCAGAATTCACAATTTGGTCTATTTTAAGGACCCTGAGCCAGTGGTCAACAGTACTGCAGCCACTGCATCACTTACATATGCCGTCTATCGGTACCTACAGGACTGCATGGATCAGGCATTCCCTTACCCAACTGTGGTTCATTGTACCAATGCCAAGCATCCAGTGTGGTGTACCCCAGCCATACACAAGCTGTACAATGAGAGGAGGTGGCTACTACAAGGTGGAGCAGACACCTTGTGAGGTATGACACCCTTGGTCATTATATGTGTAGAGCTACAGGCTGTCATGACATGGTCCGGGGCACGTTCCACAGATATATCTACATGGACCTGGCTGACAATCATACAGCCTTCATTTGCTATGCTGGACACCTGGGAGGTCACTCCCACATATGCTCTGACTGGGTTCACGATGATGTGGAGTTTACTCAACATACACACATTGCCAAAATACGGGCTGACAGGTTCGGTGAGGACATCTCCACACCCTCCCCCCCACATGAAGAGATGTCTGTACCGCTGGTTTGTGGTCCCCAAATGTTCTGTGGCGACGGGTGGGACATGCTCTCTCCAGGGTAGTGAACATAGCATCCATGAGACCAGCTGGTGACCCGACTGTGTACTCCATGATCTCATTGAGGAATTAGACCCACAGTTAGGACAGCTGTTTCTTTGTAGCCTCACCTCGGGTAACGTACCCGGGTTGTGTCGCACGGCGACTGTAGTCCCATGTCACAGGGCCAATGCCTCCACTGACCCTGGTTATTACTGTCCCATTACCATGAGGAGACCTATCTGCAAAGACATAGGAAGGGATCATACTGCGGCTCGTAGATGAAGGCATAGGGGACCTGCATACTTTGCATCCAACACGGTGTGGCTTGGTCAGGGGCGGTTCATGCGTTTAAAGCATCGTTGACGTTTTCGGGACAGTCACCGAGGCCATTGATGGGGGTCTTGCAGTCCATACAGCCTACCTCAACCTGGCAAAGGCCTTCAACACATTACCCCCCTCAGGTATCATTGATAAACCCATCGGCTTGGATGTGAACACGTACATCGCAGGATGGGTTGTAAACTGGCTATGTGACACGGCCCACGCGGTCATAGTTGCTGGCAGCATGTCGGACCTACTGCCTGTCGCAGGCGGTGTCCCACAGGGCTCTTCCCTGGGTCCACTCCTCTTATACATCTACATTTCCACAGTACAGGCACACACAGGGGTGTTATGGGCGACATTGTTTGTAGATGACTGCAAAACAGGTGCCATAGTGGGACAGACATCTGACACGGATATCCTTCAAAGGGGCCTCCCAGATATGCATATCTGCTGTCAGGGACATGGCCTACAGATAAATGCAAGGTAATGCAACATCATACCTGTCGAGGAGTACTAGGTCACCCCTGTCCAGCATATGGGTGGCAGTCCACTGAGCGCAGGGGTGATTACCAGGGATCAGGGGACAGAGGCTGTCAGTCACCATTCGTTCAACACACACGTTGCTATCGTGGTTCGGTGGGACTTCTACATTGCCCACCTGTTTGTGCAGGGATTCACATCTAGATCAGGGTAGGTCATTGTCTCCTTGTACTCATTACGTGTTACACCTATGATTGACTACATTGCCCCATTCGGAGGGTATCTGACCCGACACCTACAGCAGCTGGGAAGGCCTCATAGGTTAATTGTCATACAGATGCAGGGTGTCATGGATTTGTGTAATGCTGCCCCACTTGTAGGACCCCTGCTCCATTCGGTCACATACCTGTTGTTCAGTGTTGACCTGTGCCTGACATACGAGGACATGTCGACACATATGTCATGTCTATGCTTCA
Organism: Protopterus annectens; assembly: GCF_019279795.1. Taxonomy (NCBI): domain Eukaryota; kingdom Metazoa; phylum Chordata; order Ceratodontiformes; family Protopteridae; genus Protopterus; species Protopterus annectens. The sequence continues at coordinate 1,926,522,526 of NC_056726.1, forward strand.
CCTACTGTATCTACATCCCTCGGAACCACAAGGGCAGGTGACGTGAACCTTGACGCGGTCATTAATAGGATGTGTTGGAGTGACACATACGTCACCCAGACACTCACTATGCTGTGGATCTACATCACAGTACATGTGAGGCAGAGATCCTTGCTAGCCTTGTTCGGGGGTATGTTGTCCGTTGGATGGGGGATTGCAGATATAGGCCAGGAATTACATCATTATCACTGCTTGACAGAGGTACGGCAATATCATAAGCATTTTATCTCCGGACCGGAAGGTTGGCAAAGGAATCCTAACTATGGTGTAGGGTTATGGCTGAACTTGGGTAGATAGCCTACCTGGACCTATGGACCTATGAACCTATATTCATAGTTTGTCCCATTTACACTTGTCTATCCCCTATCCTCTTTCTCATGTGTATATTTCTGTGGCACGTGATTGTCCTCTGTATTACCTGCAGGTATGCTGTCTACAGTGCACATACGTCACGGTTGATTACAGTGTATCTGTGCCCCTACCACTGTGATACTGAGGACTACCACACATCCTTCACAACATTACATGCATATGTCCATTCTATTCTTCTTTGGCCTATGGGGGGGTGTTAAGGCAACGGTTACACATATCCCTGTTTGTGCACGCTTCATGGTGGTGTTTGACCAGCCTCGGTTGCGGTCGTGGGTTGGACGGTAGTGTTGCTGTGTGTTTGGCATGTGTTTTCATTGCCGGTACATCTGTGGGAGGTGTGGTTGGCACATGTTCCTCTTTGCAGGGAGCCCCATCCTGGGGTTTTGTGTCACGCATCTGCACTTGGCACGTGCCATATGTCCTGTGCTATTCCCACAGTCGTGTATGCCTTCATGCATTACTACTGTGTGTTACTGGCTGTTTGTATGTGGTACACTTGGTGATTGTTGTGGTTGGCTTGACCTATTCCCATGCTAGGACATACACATCTGTCAATTACCTTGTTTAAATCAGACTGTAACACTCATTAGGCTTTTCAAAATGACAGTCAATAACACAGGAAGCTCAGTTTCACAACGTTTTAATAGTGTGCACCAGGAGGCAAATAACTATGCAGTACAAGTATAGAGTTTTGTCTGACTCTATACAAGAAACAGCTGTAAGAGTATTGTGTTTACAATCAGCTTTTGCCCACCTTAATGATGTGGTCAGTCACAGGGCATTTACATCACTATAGTCCACAATATTGTATTCCTACAACGGTGATAAGGTAATGCTTATTAAATGTTTTCCCATGAGAATAGCACAGCCTTGCGAGGCACATAGTCAATTAGAATGTCCTTCTGTAAATTCTGCTCTGTCAAGGTTCCAAGCCTGTTCAGATACAATAGTCAGTTCATTTCCTACTAGGTTCCTTTGTCTCTCTGGTGAGCAGCTGTACTCTATCTTTGATAGAGCTCACAAGGCCATCCTCCTCAGTGGAAGGATGAAAGATATACATGTACATACATTTATTATTCTCTAACCCAGCAGATAATTAATGCTGAATGACATACGCCTGCTGAACTGGTTACTGCCAGGGTCAGGGTTCGATCACACTGCAGCTACACTACAGGCAATTACATGCATGATAAGTTCTACTGCCATAATGTAAAATGGAATAATATGCATTATACACTATTTGCTTCTAAACTAGCACATCATATATGTTTAAATATGTATTTTTCTAACATTCTCCCTCCTTTGATTGCTTCTATTCTATCCAGAAACATATACAACATTATTTCATTCCCTAGCCTCTTCCTCTCTGGAACTTTTAACTAGGCAAGTCATTTGTTGTACATTTCAGAAAGGATTTCATTTGGTATTAACAAATCCCACTCCAGATCTTGATACATAGTCTCAGTTACAGATACATCAACAGAGTCCCTGACTAATACTTTCATACAAGGTATCCCGCAATAGACACATGCTCCCAATATGAGCAGAACAACACAAATGGTAATCAAGATATTCAGTATGAGTGAACCCCATCCACCAAATGGTTTCTGGAAATAGTTCGTCAGTGGGTTTGGGCCTGGTTCCGCCATGGCTGATACCTGCTGTATTACCTCTAGGTGGTCGTTGATTTCATGCTTATTATGTGGTACTTAAACACAGCAGTCTTCTTTGATAAGCGCGCACGTACCACTTCTCGCCACCAGGGTGCAGTCGTGAGCCATTACATTTTGTGGCACAACAGTTCTCATTGCATTCAGTTCATCAGTCACAAGTTCGAGAGCGAACAGTCGCATTGCTCATTCCTTCGAGAGGTTTTGACAACTTCCTCAGTTCCCTGATTGATTTCACTGCTCCATAAGCTGGGAGTGTTCCAGCCCAGGATATAACACTGTCACTCAAGTCCATATGAGTCAATTTTCCTTTATCTCTTGCAGAAGAATGATTTTTCCAAACAGCTTCCATTTCACCCACTGGATTAGTAGGTTTCTCAACTGAGTTCCCAGTTCTTCGAGCTATATCTCTTACATTTCGTTTCGTACCCAGAGGCAATTCTGCAGTATGTCATATGGCTGGAGCCAGATAACCCAAAAAACAACTGCTGGACCAATTCTCAGATAACCATTGATATGCTTTTTTCCCACAAACAAAATAACAATATTCTACTTTACTACTGATGCGGGTTAACTCTGCATGTAACATTTTCCTGTCTATAACAGACAACTGTTTATACAATTCAGGATGTTTCTGCACATCTTTCCACGTTGTTCTCATTAAGCTTAAATACAAATCATGAATGGTGCTACAACTAGTACTGTAATCTTTGGCTGTTATATGACATTAGTAAGACACAGTTATGTTACAATTACTCCCAACAACTTGGACTGTATCATGTTTATGAAAACAAACAATTCCTTTTTGTGTAACAGGTAAGTACAGTGCCACTTTGTCCTGTGATCTCACAGAACCTGTATCAAAAGGTAAATATTCACAAGTCTCAATTTATCACCAAGGGGACAGCATACATCGGAAGTCCTCCATATGATGTAGGTATGGCAGTACAAACCCAGCAATTTGAAATGTTCATAGTCTGTACATGCACATGCGTCATGGCTAGGTATGTGTTGAGGTTTGGATGCCAATCTGTGGCCAGTTCATCACGTCTCACTATTTGTATCTGTGTAGTTATATGCAGGAAAGATCCCAGCAAAAGTAAAGTCACCACAAACATGGTTAATAGGTGTATGATCAGTAGGACAGTAAACCAATGTCTTTGGGGTTGCTTTGTATTGTTATACACTCTGCCCCGGATGATTCTGTCTCTATGGTATATCGGCTACAACATGTAAATCAGACTGGATATTCTTTACCGGTTTGAAAAGGGTCAGGTGAACCCAGGACGACCTTTCCGCAAACTTTACTGCAGTAGGCGTTGCCAACAGTACCTGGTACGGACCTTCCCACGTTGGACTCATCCGGTTACTTGTTTGGATAACAGTCAAACACACCCAGGATACTGGAGTCAGCTCACTGTCCAGCTTCGCTTGCTCTTTATCTGAAAAAGAGTTTAACTGCAAAACAGTGTTATTGGTTAACAATCCTCTCATGTAACTGGCTAATGAGCCATCGACCTCCAGCTCTGCAGGCATGACAGCTTTCCACTATGGCACATAATATGCCATTCCAAATACTACTTCAAAGGGGGTCAAACCCTTTACATTTGGAACTGTTGTCATGCTCAGCAATGCAAGAGGTAGACAGCAAATCCAATTCGTCTGGGTGTCACTCATCAACCTCCTCAACTTATTTCTCGAGATCCCATAGTACCTCGCCACCAGTCATGCTGACTGTGGGTTGTACGTGCAATGATTATTCAAGGAAATCCCAAATAATCCCCCAGGTTGCTGGATTGTCTGGTTCACAAAATGTGTTCTATTGTCACTGTAGCTTCTTTCCGGTATGCCAGATCTAGGGATACTTTATTTTACTGGGACCTTTGCCGCTGTTGCTGCATCCGGATTCCTGGTTGGAACTGCTTCTACCCATTTTGATAACATATGTATAATCACTAAACAATATTTCTTCCCTTCACATTTATTCAGCTGTATAAACTCCATACAAATAGTATAGAACGGATATGGTGGTGTAGGGAAACTCACTTGCTTTGGTTGAAATGCTCCCTGTGCATGATGTTTACTGCAAATATGACACGCTGCTCAAAATGTTTGTATGTGGTTCCTAATTCCATATGTTAGGAATATTCTGTTAACCAACTGTACCATCCCCCCTGTTGAGACATGGCTCTACCCATGGCTCAACAAAGCCGCATATCTGAATAAATTAGACGTTAATATTGGCTTTATCACTTTGGAGATGTACAGTCCGTCTTCAAGGATTGCTCCTCGTCTTACCCACGTCTGCTTTTCTGCTTTTGTAGTTGATGTTTGCATTGTTTCTAACATTTCTAAATGTAGAATCTCTGAGGATTGTCATTCCTCATTCAAAAAGACACTTTCTGAGTGTGAGGCTGCTTGTTTTGCAGCTGCATCAGCTCGTGCATTACCTTTCCTAATCTTATCCTGTTGCTTTGTATGAGCTGCACATTTACAATTAGCTACTTTAGTAGGTAACTGAATGGGATCTAATAAATTCAAGATCAATTGCGCATGATTAATTGGTTTACCAGTGGATGTTATCATTCCCCTATTCTTCCACTGCTGCGCATAAACATGCACTGTAGAGACAGCATACTGACTATCAGTATAAATGTCCACACATCTGTTTTTCACTAGAGTGCAAGCACGTGTTAAAGCTATCAATTCTGCTGCTTGAGCAGACAAGTTATGCTGCTGGGGTTGGGCTTCTACAATCTCATTATCAATAACTACTGCATAACCTACTTGATTCTTTCCTGTAGGACTCTTTCTACATGATCCGTACACATAAACTGTCACCTCTGCATCATCTAAGGGTATATCAGTAATATCCTGTCTGGGTATAGTTATTTGCTCCATTTCCTGTAGGCAACTGTGTGGTGTGCCATACACAGGTGTCGGACGTGACGTTGATGGGTTTAATGTTGTACAACGTTCAATCACCATATGAAGTTGACTCAGGGGTATGGTCAAACAAGAAAGATGTCTAGCACGGGTCAGGAATGCTATTTTCTCTTGCAGCAAAAGTATCGCAACTGCATGAGGCACTCTCACAGTGAGAGGGTGGAATAATACCATTGATGCCGAGGCCTGTACTGCCATGGCTGCTGCAACAACTGCCTGTACACAATGTGGCAATGACCATGCCACAGGGTCCAACTGCGATGAGTAGTAAGCTATGGGGCGTTGCTTACTTCCATGCTGTTCCATCAAGACTGACGTCATATATCCCTGCTTACAATCTACAGTCTGAAAACATCTGTTATGATTATTCGGGAGACCTAAAACAGATGTTGAAGCTATCAATCGTTTTAGTCTGCAGAAAGCTGTTTCTGCTACTGGAATCCAGTGTAGTATATCTTGTGCTGCCATAGGTGTATTAAAGATTACAGCAGACAATAGAGCCGTTTCAAAAGCATAGTTTGGTAACCAGCTTCGACAAAAGTTAGTCGGCCCAGGAAGGACATCATTCCCTTCTTGGTAGTTGGCTTTGGTGCTTGTGAAATTGCTGCCTTCCTATCGTCATCTAATGTTCTACCCTCCTTGGATACCACATATCCCAGGTACTTGACCTGTATTCTCCGTATTTGCAATTTATGCTTGTTTAATTTATGTCCCTGTTCTGCTGAATATTCCAATAATGCTATTGTATCTTCCCTACATTGCTGCTGGGTAGGGGCCGCAAGCAGGATATCATCCACATAAAGTAGAACTTGACTGCCCCCGGGTGGAGTAAACCCCGGCATGTTGCTAGCCATCTCCTGTGCGAATATTGTTGGACTTTCACAATATCCCTGCGATAGCTGGGTATGGCTGTATCTGTTACCCTGAATGTAAATGCAAAACAATACGGACTATCTGGATGTATAGGTATTGAAAAGGAAGCATAGCTTATATGTACCACGGTAAGATACTTCTGTTGCGGGTTCATAGCATTCAATATAGTGTGTGGGTCTGGCACCATCGGTACCCTAGGTATTATTACATGATTTACAGCTTGTAAATCCTGTACCATCCACCATTCCCCGTTTGCTTTTCTATCAGGAGATACAGGGGTATTGCATGGTGAATAGTGATTACTTTGTGGATGGGGAATTCCCTCTGTGACTTTCTGGATATCTTCCGGTGTCCACGGTCTATAGACTAAGGGAGTTGGGTCCTGGCCTTCCTGTCCTGCCTGAGGGTTCGGTACTTCAATTAATTGACAGATTTCCTCACTCTGTTCTAGTGACTCTCTTCTTAGTTGAGTGTCCCTAGGTATTTTACGTGTTCGGGATGTGGTTTCAATAGCTTCTCTTACAACTGGTCGTTGTGATACCTCTGTTGCCACAGGATAACGTGGGGGGGGACTAGCCTGCCTTCCCGCTTCATATCCTGGATGTGGTATTGAAGGGTGTGGAGGGGCGGGCCGTCACTACTACTGTATTATTATCTTCTTTGTCTACGTATGATGCTTTCACATTCTTAGTCTTCTGTTCCCTTCGGTTCACTACCTCAATCCACCTATGTGCTTGAGGGATACCCAATTGTCGCTGTTTTTTAGCCTGCACATCTTAGGGTTGCCACCTTTTCAAGTGCCCAAAGTGGGACATTTGTGTTAGGAACGTCGGATTTTGCAGGGCAAAACATACCCACGGCCAGTACACAGGACAGCAATTTACTTTTTGCCAGAATAGCAACTTATTCTTGTAGCATTTGAGTTGCTTATTCTGTTTATTATACTATTTTGGTGTTTCAGATACAGAATAACTGTTTTATGCTACTATTCAAGAAAATATAGGAAATATTTTTGTCCTAAGATATCAGGACATTTGCCATTTGTTCAGTTTGTTTGCAGGACACAACTGGCCAAAGAGGGACTGTCCCTCGCAAAGTGGGACAGGTGGTAACCCTAGAACATCTGTGTCACATTTTAAGTGATTCCAATGTTTCACTAACGATATTTTGTCTAATATACCATCAATGCCATATTTATTACCCCATTTTGCAGAATATCTCACATTATGTGCTCTCTGCAATTGCATATACTTCGCATCACCCGTCAAACGCGGATCTCACGATCTCTTAGTGCACTAATCTCCCATGTCTTCTAAACGACTGTTACGTAACCCTTCTCTCGTACCACGTGGTATCTCCTTCCCTGTATCCACTGTAGTGTCTACAATGACTATTTACTCTACTCTGTGTTCCCCTGATCTATGTCTAAATGTAAAACTACTTGGATTGGTCTTCGACCTGCTATCACAACTGTTAACAGAAACACAATGTAGCCTGGTCCCTGATCTACAACAGAGACAAAGAGGCAAACTCTCCTTACCTGAGCCTCCCATTTATGACTGCACGTTTTCTTCTTGGGATCCAGTTTTCCGCTTTTCAGCCACAGATCAGACAGTGGACAGCCTCTTTACACACAACAATTCAGTCGGAGGTCTTTTCACTCAAGAAGAACCATTTAGGCAACTTCTCCTGCAGATGTCTAACCACCCATGCACTCTGACCTGTAGCTTACCAAGGGAATTCCAGCTAAGAAGGACCACAATGTCAAATAAGTTGTTAAAACCAGACTGTAGAAATCAGTAGGCTTTTCTAAATGACAGTCAATAACACAGGAAGCTCAGGTTCACAACGTTTTAGTAGTGTACACCGGGAGGCAAAAAACTATACAGTACAAGTATAAGAGTTTTGTCTGACTCTATACAGGAAGCAATTTGTTTATATAGTGTTTACAATCAGCTTTTGCCCACCTTACTGACGTGGTCAGTCACAGGGCATTTTCATCACTATGGTCCACAATATTCTATTCATACGAGGGTGCTGAGGTAATGCTTTTAAAATGTTTTCCCATGAGAATAACACAGCCTTGCAAGGCACCTGGTCAATTACAGTGTCCTTCTGTAATTGTTGCTCTTTCAAGGACCCTGGACTGTTCCGATACAATAGTCAGTTCATTTCTTAATACGTTCCTTTGTCTCTCTGGTAAGGAGTTGTACTCTATCTTCGATAGAGCTCACAAGGCCATCCTCCTCAGTGGAAGGGAGGAAGTTATACATGTACATACATTTATTTTTCTGTAACACAGCAGATAATTAATGCTGAGAGACATAAGCCTGCTGAACTGGTTACTGCCAGGGTCAGAGTTCGATCACACTGCAGCTAAGCTTTACCAATTACATGCATGATCATTTCTACTGCCATATTGTACAGTACAATTCAATGCATTATATAGTATTTTGCTTCTAAACTGGCACTTCTATATATATTTTTCTAACAACATCCATCCGGCCATATGCATGTTGTTCCGTCCTTTACCTTGGCCGTGGGTGTTTGGCTGTCTGGAAACGCTACTCTCCACATGTGATGTCCCACCTTCCCCTTCTGTGCCTGTGGCACCCTGTTAGGACGTCCTGTTTGGTAGGCACATGTTCCGCTATATGTGTTTGACTTGTCTGCATAGCTAATCATCGGTGCAGTGGTTCAACATCCCGACTTGTCCACATGTGTAAAGTTATGTGCACCGTGGCGTGTGCAAGCCTATAGGGTTTGGACGGATCCATACCACATGCGGGATGTACACATTCTGCCGACACATTCACATGCAGCCATTTGCATATCTGTACCTGAGGTGGGTTGGTGACATGTGGGGTACATATTTGCCCGCGTGGCACTGCCTAAAACGATACTTCTTACCACATTTCAGGTATGCCCATTGTGTGTAGGTGTGTAGCTGCGCAAGGCTGCTAGCTGGGTTGGGTGCACGGTCGTACATGGGTGGGACTTACATGCTATAATGGGGCTATTGTGTATTACATTTGCATGCATGGGTTCTGCTTCTGGATATTACGCTTAGACATACGCCGTCCTGTGTATGCGATGAACACGTTGCTGGGTGTGGTACATGTTGCTATGCACATGTTTGCCTGTGTTTAGGGTATCTTGGTTCCTTCCTGTTGTTATGTCGACACGGCTACCCGGCTGTGTACTCTCACTACTGCTTGTGACCATTATGGCTGCCACCTTTTCCAATGCCCATAGTGGGACATCTTTTGTGGAAACATCGGATTTTGCAGGACAACACATACCCACAGCAAGTAGAGATGACAGAACTTCACTTTTTTGCCATAATATATGCTTATTCTCGTAGCATTTGGGTTCCTTATTCTGTTTCTTATGCCATGTATGTGTTTCATATACAAAATATATGTTTTATGCTACTATTAGAGGTATATTGAGGGAATATTTTTGTCCGGAAATCTCAGGTCATTTGCCATTTTTCGATTTTTGGCGGGACACAACTGTCAAATGAGGGACTGTCCATAGCAAAGTGGGACAGTTGGTAACCCTGGTGACCATGGCTATGTTGCTACTAGGGTTGCCACATTTTCAAATGGCCAAGGTGGGACATTTTCGGGACTCACATCAGATTTTACAGGCCGACACATACCCACGGTCAGTACAAAGCATAGAACTTCACTTGTTTGCCTAAATAAAAGCTTATTCTTGTAGCAGTTTAGTTGCTTATTCTGTTTCTTGTCACATTTAGGTATTTAGTTACGGAAATAACTATTTTATGCAACCATTACATAAAATATGGGATATAATTATGTCCTACAATCTTGCGACATTTGCCGTTTTAATATTTTTATCGGGACACAACTGCCCATAGAGGGACTGCCCTCGCAAAGTGGGACAGGTGGTAACCTTAGTCGCTACTCCTATGTCGGTGCTTGGCGCTGACATGCTGCGGTACACCTTCTCTGGGTATGCCCACTGACAGTGCATTGCGGGACGAACACAGTATTACGCGTATCCTTTGTTCCTTGGACGGGTACACTTAGGGCTTCGTGGGTTGTGTTTGCTTCTCCGTTTTGTTGGGACGGGTACTATGTTGCATACTCTGCGGGCGTTTCATTCTGCACGGGCCCTGGCTGGTGCCATTACTATTATGGGCGGACTGTGGCAGTCAGCACTTTAGGTTGCTCATCACCTGCCGGCTTAGCCACGCCTCCGGACGCATCCTACTTGGGCTCGCTCACGTACACTATGCACGTGTCTGTGGTTGCGGCGCGCACTCATTACTATGCATATGGCGCTACTACGCCGACTATTCACTGCACCGCCAGCGCAGGCCTTACACCGGCCTTGCGCCGAGCTTCATGAATCCCGGGGAATGTTTATTAATACTCTAAACTATTTTGAAATGATATTACCTTAGTCTAAATGTTTTGTACCTTTTTGAAACCTGTTTAGAAACAAGTATTACTGAATTACAATAATATAAAGAGAAAAAGAGTATACTTATATATTTTAGCTGATTATATTATTTTCATATATTATTTAAGTGTCTTTATTTAAAACTAAGTGGATAAGAGAAACTGATCCAAATATTATTTGTGAGGGTAGAAAGTTTGTTTGGTTAGATTCACTAACCAAACAAAGAGGTATATTACCTCATAGTGATAGGAAATGTTTTTTAAGGTTAAGACTTACAAGTTCAGAAGTTTTATTGTTTTTAATTATTACTTTGGTGTCAGTCAGAAACATGCAAAAACTATACAGTAAAAACATTTTTAAATTCTTCATCCAAGATAGAATAAAAAATAAAGAATATTTACATAAAATCACATATAAAACAAACTCAAAACTAGGAAATGAAATGTTTATCCATAAATGTTAATGGTCTGAATAATAGTAATAAAAGAAGAAGCCTATTCAAATTCATAAATTTACATAAACCACAAGTAGTCTTTTTATAAGAGACACACTTATTAGATAGAGATATAAACAACTTAAATATCAATAATTACACAGTATTAATAAGTTCTCAAAGTTGTGTCTTTCGGCTTTTCCCGGTTAGGGGTCGCCACAGCGGAACTCCGGTTCGTTAATGATTGGCAGTTGATTTTTACGTGCTGAGTTGCCAGCCCTAAAGCACAACCTTCAATGAAGGTACGCCCATTCACGCATGTCTCCACACAGAAGACGCTCTAGCTGAGAGTCAAATCGGTCAGCGTCTTACTATGAGGCGACAGCGCTACCGCAGCACCACCACCGCGTATTTTTTAATAAAACAAAAAAAAAAGAGGAGTAGCTATACTACTTTGGAATACAACTATAACACCTAAAATAATTCCTACTTATCAAGATACATCAGGTATGTTTTGTCTAGCTTCAATAGAGTTAAATAAGAGAATCTATACTTTAGTAAATCTATATTGGATTCCAGGACTAGGATTAAAAACAGTTAAACAGCACTTTGAAGAGATAATTCATCCAACTAAGGGTAGCTTGATATTGGCAGGAGACTTCAACTGTATAATAAATGAAAAAGATACAGATTCTAAATCTAAAAGAAGAAAACAACCTATCTCCAAGGCACTTTTAAAATTTATAGATACACTATATTTAAAAGATATAAATGAATTTGCAGAATCAGACCCACTAATCTTTTCATTTTATTCTCATAGATATAGAGCTAACTCTAGAATAAATAGAATATATGTCGCCAATGGCCTAATAACAAAAAATGACAAAGTCAAAATTATAAATTGTCCCTTATCTGATCATAAGGCCATAGTCTTTGAGATAGAACTTACTCCTTTTCATTCAAATCCCATTACTAGGATACTTTCCTATATCACAAAATTGACAGAATTTAAAGAATTTTATGAAGAAACAATCAAAAACTTTCTAGAAATAAACTATGCAGAGGATATTTCAAAAATATATGTCTGGGATTCATTAAAGATAGTTACATATGGGAAAAATATTATCCTGGTACATAAATAAAAGGAAGTCATGGAATAAAGATATGCTAGACTTACACAACAAAGCAGATGAATTGAAATGGGAAATACAAAAGGGCAATACTACTCAAGTTCAAGAACTTACACAAATCAATAAGAAATATGCAGAATTGTTACATCATAAGATTATGATTAACTTAAAAAAAGATAAAAATAAACTCATACTCTACTAATCCAGCACACCTGAGACACTTAACTAATAGAACAAAAAAATAATCAAATCTAAACAAGTAAAAATTCCTAATACTAACAAAAGAGTTACGGATCTAAATGATATTTTAGAAGCATTCAGACTTCAATTTAACTTTGATAATTCCCTAAACACCCAAGATACACCTACCAAGGATATTAAAAAATACTTAGAAAATAATATTCATATTAAATTAACACAAGAACAAATAGACATTATAAACAAACCAATCAATATGACAGAATTAAAATCACACATTAAAACCTCAAGACAAATAAAGCACCTGGCCCAGACAATATGCTACCAGAAATGTATAAATTAGTACCCAATTAAGCCTTATCCTTACTATTAAAAGTATATGATATAGCCAAAAAAGATTTGAACATACTACCCTCTTGGAAATATTCATTGATATTTCCAATTATCAAACCAGATAAAGATGAGAAGCAGTGATCTTCATATAGGCCAATATCATTACTCAATATAGACTATAAGATGTGTATGGCTATATATGCAGATAGGATCAAACACTTTCTTCCTTTCTTAATTCACAAAGATCAAACAGGTTTTATTAAAGGAAGAAACACTTCAGATAATATTAAAAGAATACTAATATTAATAGACTATAGCAAACATAGAGTCCTAGATTTAAATGTAATCTCATTAGATATTAATACAGCTTTTGATTCTGTTAACTGGAACTTTCTTTCACTAGTTTTAAAAGAATATAAATTTCCTTCTAATTTTAATAACCTTATCCAAATACTATATGAAAAATCTACTGCATATGTTAAACTAGGATCACATAGATCAGGCCCTATAACAATCAAAAAGGGAACTAAACAAGGTTGCCCTTTATTGCCATTGTCATTTGCATTACTCATAGAACCCTTTGCAAATCAAATCAGATCGAGCAATAACATAAAGGACATATGTATTAATAAAATGTTAAACCTTAAAATTCAACTCACTTTTAACTCTCTCAGATGTCAACGAGTCTTTGAATGCTCTATTTAACTCCATGAATAAATTTTAAAATATTTCAGGCCTAAAATTTAATGAAAACAAAACAAAAAATATGCCCTGTAACTGTAAAAAAAATATAAACAAAAGATTTTCCAAATATATAGTAAACAGAAAATAAATTATTATACCTGGGAATAAATCTACTCAATGAATTCACAGATTCTCTAATATTTAACTATAATAAAATACTAGACAAAATAGAACAAACAATTGGTTACTGGAATAAATACATCATTTCAACAGCAGACAGATTATATCTTATTAAAGCAATCATATTTCCCAAAATATTATACTTAATGCAAAACTTTTCATTGCCACCTCCCAAATATATTATTCAAAGATACAATAAACTAATTTTAAAATTTCTATGGTTTCCAAATAAACCCTGTATAGCCTTAAATAAGCATTTACCAGATTGGGAAGATGGTGGAATTAATTTACCGGATATTGATTTATATATCACCTCCTCTGTTATTAAAAATATAACACTATGGTTAAATAATTCATACACACCTATATGGAAACAAGCGCATGAGCAGATTTACATAGAATTTAATTACAATCATATACAAGACAATTTAACTGTAATATCATCACCCCTTATATGGATGTTGAAAGATTATTTTTTAGGGAAAAAGAATAATATCAATAAATTACCATCAAACTATATAGGCTCTACACTATCAGTGTTCAAAACATATATAAACAAAATACCAAATATTAATTATTGGATTTTTCTTATTTTCCCCATAGCTTTTACACCCACTATTCTAGACATATCCCAAATCTCTAAAATGAATATACTCAAGAAAGAATCATTACTCTTTTGGCATCAACTTATAGAGAAAGGGAAAATACTAACAATGAACAGATAACTTACAATTATAATATAAATAAAGACTACTGGTTGCTTTTACAAAATCTAAGACATGTTCTTATAAATAAAGTAGAACAAATGCAACCTTCAGTTAGATATGAAGCTCCAAAACTCATTGGATACCTTATTCTTATTATAAAACAACCTTATCAGGGTACAGGTTACTTATCTAATATCTATAAAATTGTTAAAAAAAAGTATCATGAAAAATCATACTGGGATTATTATACTTTAATAAACAATCATCCTCCAACTGAAGAAGAAAAAAGTAATATTCTAAAATCTTCCAAAGTATCTACATTATCAAAATACTGGCAATTATTCACTTGGAGATATTTACACAGAAGTTTCTACACACCACACAGGCTAGCCAAAATGTTTTCTAGTGAAGAACAATGTTGGAGATGCCAAATCAAGATAAAAGCAGATTGGCAGCATGTTTTTTTTATGAATGTATTTGTCTCAATATGTACTGGAAGTCTATTAACTATTTTTTTCAGACTGTTTATAATGATAATTTTAAATTAATAAAGTCTATAATTTTATTCAATTCTCCTATTCCAAACTGTGTACCAAAAAAGACACTAAAATTCTATGGTCACTATTGGCAATTTCACATAAAATCATAACTATACATGGAAAAATGAGGCTTCTCCTACGTTCAAGGAATTTAAGAATTTAACATCAACAGTTGCTCACATGGAAATATTAACAATGAAGAACAGAACTAAAAGATCTACTTCATACTATTACTCTTGGATGAAAGTACTGGAAATACTTGAAAAGATCGATGAAGATATATCATCTTATGTTTCTAACTTTATATAATATAGAATTTCAATGTTATTTGCATAGACACCAATGTAAATAGTTATATAATGGTTTGAAGTTAGCAATGTTTTAGAATTGTAAATATGTTATTTATCTATATTTCATGTAATGTTTCTTAAGACATCTTATTTGAAATAATAAAAAAATATTTAGTGAAAAAAGTTTATTAGAGAGGGGTACAAGCAAATGTGATTATAACAAGGGGTGTACATTACAGACTCAAGGCACTTTTTCTTGTATGACCTGCAGACAGTGTAGGTTTATAAGTAATTCCTCTTCAGTTAGATTTAGTCACATTAGTAGAACTTTTTGGGCCAAAGGCTACTACACATGCAGTAGTGAGCTAGCAGTATATGTTGCTATGTGTCACTCTTGTCCCAGTTTTTATATTGGGAAAACTACTAGGTGCTTTAAACGTAGAATTTATGAACATCAATTGGCTATTAGAAAGAAAGAACCTACCAATGCTTTAGCCAGGCATGCCACTACATGTTTAGAGTTAAAGAAATTTTCTTTTTTTGTCATTGATAGTGTAACAGAGGAATATTATTCAGGTGATTTTGAAATTTTGCTTGAATGCAAAGAATCATTTTGGCAGATTTACCTGGCTGCAGATCATGCACTAGGTTTGAATGACACTATTAATATTAAATGCTTTTTACAAATGAAATATTTTAAAAAAAGTATGCATATTGTTTTATAAGTTTAACATATATTCTTTTATGAAAAAGTTTTCCAAAAAGTTAAAAAATTTAAGCATGTCTAATAATCAATTTTAATATAAATGTAAGTTTATTCATTTACTTATACATTTTTAAGAACATTTTTTCTCACATCAAGAGAATTAATTTGAGGTTATTTGTTCAAAGAAGTCATGTCATTTGTATTCCGATATATATATATATATATATATATATATAAATATATATATATATATATATATATATATATATATATATCTCGAGTGGTGTGTTGGATGTTTTATGAAGAAGTTCATAAGAATAAAGAGGATGAAGGCGGTAATTTTGGTGTCTGTGTCCTTGTCCTTGATTCATTTTGGAGACATACAACTATATTACATCAGTATTACCACTTGATAGTTTGCATGAACACATATGGATATATATCAGGATTTCATAGCAGTATAACATTTGCACTAGCAATGTCAGGGGCAATGATCATGTGGTACATGTGTTAAGGTTGGATATTTATTTGTACAGGGTGCTTCATCTATTGTTTGGTATGTGTGCAGTTTCACAGTGACAGGTTCCTTGATCACTGAAACTTGACTTTGCACTGCTGTACTTTCTGTGCACATAGGCATAGTTGATGCATTGTCATCAGTCTCCCATAGAGCTGTGCCATTTATTATAATGGATCACTTCAATTCACACATCAATTCCAGATGATTCAAACAATATCCATTACGATTATATGTGGCAGATAACAAAGCTGTATGTAGCGAATCTGCTCATAATAGTGTTGGTAATTTGTATGTGTCATTATCTGTATTGATGGTACCTGATTTATTAATAATTGTGGTGACGTCATTTTTATAGAAAGTCATTTTTCTACAGAGTATGCACATGCCCCCTATTGTATATTCTGTCCTTGCTAAATGTACTCTCCAGTGACCATGTCAGTGATATCATTCATGTCTGTGCCCATTTTCAATATCCCACTTTCCCTGCTCAGTGTACATTTCCTTCTACAAATAATTTGTTGTGTATTTTGCACTTAGTACACTGTTATTACAGCTGGTATTGCAGTATTTTCACTCCTGGTCAGTATAGCTATCCATGCAATCTTGCGGAGCATGTTTGCTCATAGGCAAACTTGAATGCTTCTTGTTTCTGTGTTCATGCTGTTCTGCATGATTTCATAGTGGCAGCACTGTGGCCACAGAACTGTACTTGTATTTGTGTAAGATCTATGAACAGTAGGGTTGCCAACTCTGAAAAGGATGGTGGGATGCTTGATGGCCATCATTGTCAATCTGTCATGATGGCAAGACAGGTTGTCATACTGAACCTCACAGGTTGTTTATGCTCATTAAAACAGAGGGTATTGAAATACTGAAAGAACAGGACATGGTATGATTTTGACAGCTTTGATGGTTTGACCAAGTACTATTGACAGAATAATAGTCAACTACTGTAACACAAAATGACAATCCTGCATGAGTATAACAAAAATATATTGCTTAAATCAATCACCAATGAATGATTCAAATTCAATTTCCAGTGTTCATGCAGATACATAATCATTAATCATTGTTGTTTAAATTTGTACTTTGATGCAGTTTTCAGTAGCTGACAATCACTGCAAATAAACTCACATAAATCCCTGCATGACATGCTGAAATTTATCTTCACCATTAACTCTGCTTTAAGTTGCATTCGATTCCAAGTGTCAGATGGCATCATCCAAGACAGTCATAACATTGTGAATCACATAGAGTGAGCACTGAGGTAGAATACTGTCACTGTTGCAAGAAAACCCATCCCATAGCAATGCTGCAACTTTATCTTCATCTTGATATGTAAAGTAAGACTTTAGTGCTGACCAATATAACAACAATCTGTCAATAGCAGGCAGCAGGCTTAACCAGTGCATGAGCACATAGCCTAACAGTTTGCAGTATTCCATTTGCAAAACATCAAAGAATTCCTTAAGTTCATCCGATTTTTTGGCCAACATTGAGAATGAATTGTATGTTTTGATTATAAAAAGAAAGAAAAAAAATGATTCAACATCAGAACTGAAGCATTTAATCCAAAGTACACACAGTTGTTAAGGATATGATATTTGCAATTTGCTTTTGTTTGCAACATGCAACTTGTGAAATACTGGCAACGTCTTTTCCAAAGTTTATAGATGCATTGTCTGCACTGACACAGGCTATTAGTTGCAATGATATCTGGTCTGCAATGTATGAGGTGACCAAATTAAAACATAGGCTAGTCGCTGCAATGCTGTACTGGTTTCATCTCAAGAAGTAGTGAATGGTCAATGGAAATAGCTTTGCCTTTGTTCAAAGCATCTGATCCAATTCCAAAATAAAGAGAACATTTAACAGCATTAGCACAAAATTCCTGTGCTTTTGGACACAGTATGTTTTCAATGTAACTTGTTGCTTTTGTATGAACACATGAAATTTTAGAAGCTATGGCTGAATCAGGGAAATGTTTTGCCAGAAGCTTGTTGCCACAGTCCTGACTATTGTATTAATGTATAACACTATGATAGATAGTGGTTAGTTCTGCTGCAATAACACTCCCTGGGATTCAATAAAGCAATTTTACTGTGCCAGAATAGTGTAGCAGCTTCTGCATGGAATATGGCCATTGAGTGATTCAGTAAACAAGGCTGGGTGTGTGCACAAGCTTGCCAGCACTATTCTGGCATGGAAACCACCGAATAATGCTAATTACCTCATTTTCTGGTGAAAAACATGCAAATGAGGTGAATTAGTGATTCAGTAAGCAGGCAGGCATTCATGTCAGAGCAGTGTCCTTTGCAGAAGTGTATTCGGTTACTAACCATGTACACTTCTGCAAAAATCAAAACAGGGGCATCACAGCTCAAAGTAAAGCATGTATTATGATCACTAGGCATGCCATTGGCCAAAAATATGGCCATTGGCATGCAAAACAGTTGCAAAATTATAAAAATCAAAACTTCTTTTGGCCTTTTTCAGCAGTTTAAGCATAGTGCAGTGGCGCACAAATGAGATTGTGCCAAAAATATAAAAAAAATGTAAAAACACAATTTGATGTGAAATATGAATTTTGCCATTATAGTGGGTAGCATGCAGGACCAAAACAATGACAAGTAGCACTGGATGCTAAGGACATGGGCGCAGGTGTAGTGGTGTAACAAGGGACTAAGGTAGTGGGGTATGCAAATGGGCAAAATTTACTGAATAGCAAAATGGGAGACCATTGTCTGGATGCACCTAACCATGTAGGAACTATAATGCAGTGGTATAAGCAGCAGAAGTAGCTGACATGAAAAGAGGGTGTGTCATGCTTGGTGTAAGCACATTGGAGCTCTACAGCTTCAATTTCAGCTTAGCTAAGCACAGCTAAGCAAGGGTGTGTGTCTGAGGCTGTATTTACTTATTCCATGAAATGAGGAGCGTGCTCACGTCCAGGGGTGGGCCATTTCTGCTTAAAAGTGTTTACTTTAGCTAAATGGGTTTGCATGGTGCACACTAGGTCTTAAACCACAAAAAAAAAAAAAAAAAAAAACAGAAATAGCAGAACTTTTTACATTTGGGCAGCGGGTTTGCACGGCATGCCACTGGGCTTATAAGGGGAGGAAATGGGAATGGAAAAAAAATGGGAAATAGCAGAATAAAAACAATCCAGTACAAATAAAATAGCTGACAGGTGGAATGTATCATAGTCAGCCAATCATACAGGCAGCATCTGCAGCACAATGGTATAAACTATGCAAACATCTTTGGGTCTGTTTTTTCCCACAAACTCGGCACCATTGGCATACACACTTGGGGCAATTTTAAGCAACAAAATGTTAGCGACTGCTGTGGTTTGATACATCAGTATATTTTAGAGGCTGAGGACGGTGAGGAGGATAATGCTGACAACCACCCCAGACTGAGGAGGAGAAGAAAAGTGTTAAGACCCAGGGTACCCTATCATGGGCTACATGATTTGGAGCTAGTAGAGCACTACAGGGTGCACAGGGGCATATTTCAGCATCTCATAAAGCTGTGCCAGCCTCACCTCAGACCCAGAGCCAACTGAAGGAAACCCATCCCAGTGGATACCAAGGTATGTATAGCCTTAAGAATACTAACTACAGGTACTTTCAAAAGACCTATGGGAACATCATGGGGTTCTCACAGGTATCTGCAATCAGGGTGCTCCACCAATTCCTGGATGCCATGCTATCACATGCTGTGAGCACATTTAGTTCCCCAACTCCCCTGAGGAAAGGACCAGCAATATGCGCCTCTTCCACCATGTAGCAGACTTCCCAGAGGTACTGGGTGTCATAGACTGCACACACATCCACATTAAAGCACCACCCAGTGAAGAGGGTTGGGTCTATGTAAAACGCAAGGGCTTTCACTCCATCAACTGCCAGGTCATGTGCAGTTCCCAGGGCATTATCATTAATGTGTGTGCTGACAGCCCTGGAATCTATCACGACTCCCACATCTGGCATTCCTCACAGTTGTACCAGGGATTTGCCAGGGGGTCATCCCATATGGAAATTTGGTGGGGGATGCTGTCTATGCACTGAAGCCGTGGATGATGACACCTACCAGAAATGCACACACACACACACACACACACACACACACACACACACACACACACACACACACACACACACACACACACACACACACACACACGCACACATACACACACACACACACACATTCAAGAACACCATAATGAGGCACACGCACAAACCAGGATCATTATAGAGCATGTGTTTGGGATGCTCAAGTCACAGTTCTGCTGCCTTGACATATCTGGTGGAGCCCTGTAGGACTCACCAGCCACATGTGCACACATGTTCATAGTATGTACCATGCTACACAATATGATCTTGTAAGAAACATCTGCAGCAGGAACAGCACAAGGAAGGGCCACACAGCCCCCACCTTTGCCAAGGTCCCAACAGGCACAGAGAGAATCAGAGGAGGAACCCCTGAGCCAGCTCCTGTAGGCAGATGGAGGCATGCCCAGTATACCCTGGCCTTGGCAAAGAGGCAACACATGGCATACACACTGACACTGTAGGGACCCAGGAACTGACACCTCTCTCTGACTCACACACACAGCAAGATTGATGCTACATACATCACACTACCTGTACCTTACCATGTATAGGCAGTGTACTGAGTGCATCAGACATAGGCAGCCCTCAAGCACCATCCTCATAACTGCCACAGGCAAAAGTTAAGTCAGTCTTCTTAACAATAAATGAATGAAGTAGTATGTTCTGGTAGCATATCTATGGTATCGCTGCATGCATGCAAGGAATGGGGTGGCCTACTGGGATAGCAGCAGTCAGTTGAGAGCTGTGTGGGATACCAGGAAATGTTTTCCTAATACTGGCTTTCCCACACTATGCAGTAGTACCCAAGGTGACAAATCCCACTGCAGTATATGTGGGGGTGGGGCAACTAACTGGGGGGTCATAGGCCACAGGCATGGATGCCAGTGTGGGGATCCTATACTCACCCATCAGCCTCACCCAGCAAGTCAGCCATAAAAAACATAAATAAATGTCTGGCAAAGGCCTACAAATGGTGACAATGATGAAATACCCCCCTGCAGACTTACACAGTGATAGTGCAGTAGGTCTTGCAGTTGTAGTAAGCTCTGAAGGGTAAGAAGTCTGAAACTCAAATGCACGCCATTTTAATATGACCTGTGCTCTTTAGTGATATGCCTCTAGTCTGTAGGGCACAATACTATGCTAAATGGAACCAAAAATGTTAAGCAAATATCAGCCCAGTCTGTGCAAATGTGTACAGTTGACAGGTGTGCCCCACCCATACCCATATTCCCATAGAAATGCAGAAACATTTATGTTTGTAGGGAAACAGCAGCAGAGCACACATTGCCAAGGCTGCCGCAATCAACATGATAATTTATTGTATGTTCAACATATGCAGGGGTCAATGAGCTATGTATATATGTGGTTGATACTGTCAGGATGTGGCCAGCACTTACTCCTGGATGCTGTGTCGTAGTGGCCTAGGTACAGTACTGTGGTTGACAGAGCCATGTTAAAGAACTGCAATGCCAACTATTCTGCATGTCAGCTACACCTATGGTAGAAGTTGTACACACTGTCTAGATGCCAATATCTGTTATTGCAGGAAAGCTGGACATGTCATGGTCAGGGGGCCACAGATATGGGCGGTACATAGCTTGGAGTAACCCACACAGTGCCTACCATACCTCTCAACTGTACAGACCTATTGCAGAATGTCCAGAGGTTTGCATTATATTTGTGGTCTGTGTATCATGAAATAATGGTTGCCTGAAAATTCACTGGCAAAAAAACATAAGACTAATGTCAGACAATAATGACAGATTGTAGTGTCAGACTTCATACCCTATAGAAAAATGCATGCTAATGTAAAACATGTTATTGAATCACCTTTCTAGGCTTGTAAGGCCAATACTTAAAAATGGTCAGTATATTTAGGCCTCTGTCCCCAATTACTTATGGCTTTGTCCAGATGTCTGGCTCTCAGAAGTTGAGAGGTATGGTGCCTAGTAGGAAAGCAGGTACCTGAAGGTCAGTGTAATGCCAGTTTATAAAAGGCTGCAATATTTCTGTGTTAGCACTGACAATATGTCACTGGCCAACAGCCATACCCTAGGAATGACACAGTTTATCACAGAAGGAGCACTAGTATGCCTTGTATATCTGGTCTGCTTGTCCTAACATTGCATTTGCCTTTCAAGAATTTGCAAAACAATAAAGGGTCATGTCAAAACAGCAATGGCAGACAGTGGGGAAACAGATGCCATGCCCATAAGAGCAAACAAGCAATACCCAAACTAGTCTCCCAACTCTCTATGTTTGCCAGAACATTATTAATACCCTGGGCCTTTGTCTGACTGTTATATTTGGGCCTGCCAGATGTCAGTCTGTGACGGTATGACAGCTAGGCCCACATGTAGCCTCATAAAAACATATAGCAACACAAACCGTGTAAGGACCACAGCAAATGGAGTGGTGCAATGATGGACAACCTGCTAAATAGGTAGACTCAGAGGTGTAAAGTCCACAAACTTGTGTGGGATGCAATGGCATTTACCCCGCTCACATCAACACTACAAATACATAACAGCAGCCACTGTGATCAAAGCCTGTGACTGGACTACAGAAGAACTAAGAGACACACATAAGGGGAAGGGGAACCACTGGCCAGACAAATGGAGAATCTGCACACCAGAACAAATTGTGCAGTAACATATGTGCCATGCAGTGTATGGAGTCAGTAAACATAAACTGCAAATACACAGCACATACCCATATAAGTAGAAGTCTGCAACAAAACAAAAACCCAAACAATGGACACCTCAGAAGCAAAATCACATGAGAACTCCACAAACCTACACACCACTGACCATGTAGACTCCACACACCAGGGTCTGGCAAACACTAAGACCTTACCCCAAACCACAAACAGCTAACCTACACAGATAGTCTAACAGCACTGTCCCTCTACCCCGTTCCATACAGAATCTGCTGAGGAGACCCCTGTCTGGAATACAAAGCAATCCAGACCCTGCTGTGATGGGACTACTGTACATCTGGAACTCAAGGCCCACTCTATCAACCTGTAGGTGCAGCATCAACCTGGGCTATGATATCAGTATGTCTTGTCGGTGTGACAGATATGTGTACCACACACTCCCCCATCTGTGGAATACACTCCCAGTCAAGAGCAAGCCAAGTGCCTCAATACCCCTAGTGATCTGCTTCCTGTATAAGTGCACAGGAAGCACAAAATACAGTCCTGTGATTCCACCTGTGTCCCTGCTGGACAGGGGGTTTGTGTGCTGACATTTCATAACATTGGCTGCACTCTCATTTGAGTGTGTTATAAGGGCTTCAGGGCCAATATCCTACTAATGTCATAGCAATCTATCAACCTGTACACAACTGTCTGTCAGTGGTTCACGACACTATTCTATACTGCTCTGCCACTGACATACCTGGAAATCACAGTGCTATGTGGAATATACTACACATATAATGGACATTTCTGCACAGTAGAATGAAGTCTGTATCCACACCCATACCTCTGAACCTCTGACAGCAAGACATCTGGACAAGGTCATAAACAGAAGTGGGACAAAGGCCCAATGATAGGCACGTGTTGTAAATATTGCCCTTACATACTGAGAAAGTTGGTATAATAATGGGTTTTGCATTAGCAGGAATCGTCTGAAGGTTATGAAGCCTGAAACGCTAATGTCTGTCATTATTTTGTAACATCAGTCTTCAATTATATAAAACTAACTGGCCATAAAAACACAAGTTTATGTAGACTGGATGAAACTTCTAGACAAACACCTGGATAATCTGCCAGAAATGTACATTTGAGAGGTATGGCTATACCAGGATATGACGTTTCAGGTAAGGAGAATACCACACAAGCAGGAGAACCCCAGCCAGTATATCGCCAAATTGCTGGACTGTTTACACAACTTCATCAGTCAACCGGCTCTAGCCACATCTTTCAACTGGCCTTTTTGGGCATGAATGTATATAGTCAGGCTCATAATATTGGTCTGTACATCAGATATTTTATATTCCTCTGGTAAAGCACTGCAATGATCTGAGGATGTCTGTCACTAGGTAATGACACAAAACATTCCAGTGTCAGACTTCAGATATGTCAGAAAATGTCTGCTAAAACAAATCCAATACCTCTAGGAAAGCCCTGTTTACTTTTGAGTGGTAAGGCTTTAGCACACAAAAACCCAGACTGATGTACAACTATCTCTGGAATGGAATCCCACTATCACTATAGAAGGTCATACTGGGCATGCTCCTACACTTAGAGAATCACAGGCCATGTTGGAACTCACACTGGACTACATAGCTGTATTATGCAGATATGTCTGTGCATGCAGACAGCTATGTACACCTTAACTGTCCCTACACACACCCATCAGACAGGATTACCCTCAGCAAGCTGTAGGTGGCCCGTATGTGATATATCTGCATCTGTTGCGTGTGATGCACAGACATATATATGGGCACATATAACAAAATGTCAAGCATACGCACACATAGATGTGGGGAAGAGAGACACAGACTGTGATCAAGAGAGAGACACAGGGGGACACAAAGAGAGTGAGGCATATACAGGGATACCCTGAATGGCATAGAGTGATGTTCTGCTGTGGACAATGGCATATCAGTCGTAACCAGTCGCACGAGCCAGCATGAAGGTGAGCTCCACTTTGTAATAGTACTGAGGTTGAGGTTATAATATCACATCATCTGCCTTTATGTTTGTATGTGTGTGTGTGTGTTTGCATATATGTGTGTGTGTGTGTGTGTGTGTGTGTGTGTGTGTGTGTGTGTGTGTGTGTGTGTGTGTGTGTGTCTGTGTGTGTGTGTGTGTGTGTCTGTAGGCTTAAGTATTAGGAGGCCATTCCCTCTCAGTACCCTTCCCATTGCCATACTTTACAAGATCTGCTGCTGTCATTCACTTCAGTAGTACCATTGGGCACATGTCAGCACTATTTATGTTTTTATTTGACATTTGTTGATCAGGCTAGTCTAGCTGGATATATGTCCATTTTCAGTAGAGGCCCGGGGAGAAAAGCTCCAAGACAGATACAAACAGACAATAAGTAATTGTTACAAAGAAAACAAGAAGTAGATATAGAATATATTTTATGCATTTAACAATAAATATCATACAATTATATACAAAGTTTAGAGCAAGATGATATAAATATGCTAGTGGCTAAAAAAGAGTATCCAGGTTCTTACTAGATGCTTACCATTGCACTACAGAAGATTAATTTAGTGGAGAGAGAACAGCTAGAAAAGATATTAGTAGCATTAATGATACGTTAGTCAGGGTTGGTACAAGGGCACAGCCAGTGTGTTTTGAGGAAGGTTTTAAGTTTTTGTTTGAAGAGTGGTAAGGAGGGAAGGGAAGGAAGTTCAATATGTAGAAGGTTCCAGTTTTTTCCAGTTGTGTTTGAGAATAGAGAGTCCCCTGCCATGTTGTGAAACTTGCTGATGTTAACTAGGAGTTTATTTGATGAACGCAAGGCATTAAGATTTTTGTAGGGGGTTATGAGGTCTGAGAGTATTGGAGTATTGTTTGTCTGGTAAAGGACCTTATGGGCAATTGTAAGTTGGTTGAGTTGAAGCAGGTTTTGAAGTTCAAGCCATCCGAGTTGTTTGAGATTCTGACAGCGATGGGTTCTGAAGGGTTTACCAGTGGCAAATCCTGCAATATTATGATAAGAGGTAGCAAGTTTGAGAAGATTATTTTGGATAGTTTAGTGTATATTGGTGAGGCATAGAGTAGAGTAGAGATTAGATGGGAGTGGGCAATGGTAGTTCTTGCTATTGGAGTAAGGAAGGGTTTGAGTCTGTACATGCAGTCCATTTTTCTGTTAACTGATTTTATATTGTTGTTAATGTGGGTGTCGAAGTTAAGGTTGTTGTCCATTGTAATACCAAGGAGTTTGGTGGTAGAGTCTGAGTATATGAGGGTACCATTGTTAGAAATGACTGAGATATATATTGGTGTGGACCTACAAGTAGGAGTAAAGAGCAGGAGCTTTGTTTTTTTGGGATTCAATGGGGGGTAGTACTTTAAAAACCATTTCTCAACTATGCTAAATACTTTCTGGGTTTAGCATTGCAGTTCAGAAGCAGATTTAGCTGTGCAGATTAATGTAGAGTCATCTGCATATTGTATACAAGTTGTATTGGGAATAGCCAAGTAGAGATCATTAATAACAATTGAAAATAAGAGAGGACCTAGAATGGAGCCTTGGGGAACTCCCAGTGTGACTGGCAGGTGGGATGATAGATTATTCTCCCAGCACACTGCTTGTTGCCTATTGCTCAGGTAGGAAGTAAACCACTTTACAGATTGAGTATCCAGGGAAAGTGATTTGAGAATATTGATAAGCAATGTGTGGTTTACCACATCAAAAGCCTTTGAAAGATCAATAAATAGTGCTGAAGAGAGTAAATTGCTATTGCGGTTTCTATTAATGGTGTCTGTGAAGGATAGGAGGGCAGTGGTGGTACAATGGAATGGCCTAAAGCCATGTTGGCCCTTATCTAGTAAGTTATGTTGAGTTAGATGGCCTATTAGCTGATGGTGAATGCATTTTTCCATTATTTTTGCTAAGGGGGGATAGAAGGGCTATGGATCTATAGTTAGAATATTCATTGGAGTTGCCGCCTTTGTGTAGGGGGGTAATATGTGAGACTTTCCAAATGGTAGGGATATATCCTTCTTTAATGGTTCTGTTTATCAGGATGGATACAGGATAAGCAACTGCTTTGGCTGCTTTTTGCAGGTATTCAGCTGGGATTTGGTCAGCGGAATGGGTACAAGGCTTCAGTTTTGCTAGGAGTTTGAAAATAAAGTTAGTAGATATAGGTTGTAATAGGAAGGTAGGAAGAGTGTTTGTTATGGGGTGGGAATACTAGATCTGTCAGAAGATAGATGACTAGCTAGAGTTTAGATGGCATCTGTGAAGAAGGAGTTAAACTCATTAGCAATTTGGATGGGAGACTCATGGTTAGCTCCTATTGGTGTTGGTGTACTGCAGTGTCCTGGATATAGGAGTCTATTGATATTTGCCCAGAATCTTTGAGAGTTATTTTGGTGTGTTTGCTGTATTTTGTAGTAAAAGATTTTTTTTTGTCTAAGAGTATGGCTTTTTTAGTTGCATTTCTTATTTGTCTAAATGTCTGTTGAGCAGATGAGATTTTGGTAGTTTGCCACCTAGTCCAGGCTTTATTTCTAAGTAGGAGTTTTTGCCTGGTATCTTTGGTGAGCCATGGGGCTGGTTTTCACCTAATTCTTATATTGTGTATAGGTGCATGTTGGTCTAGGATAGTTAAGAATTTAGAGTTAAAGTATTAGACAGCCTCTTCTAATGGGAGGGTTTTTGGACAAGTCCAATTACAGGCACTAAGATCGCTCAGAAATAGTTCTTGGTTAAAATGCTCGTTGGAACATAAAGTCCTATATGAAGTTGGGTGGGAGATATCTATTTTTTGCCTAATTATATAGGTTAAGCAATGGTCACTTACATCATCACGGAAGGTGCCTACTTTGTATGTTTGGTGGGGATTATTAATCAGAATCCAATCTAAGCTGCTCTCATTTTGGTTTGGTTTGTTAATTAAAGTTGGGGAGGTGATGGTCTGAGAGAAGCCATGAAGGTTAATATGAGAAGTAGGATGCTCAGTATTGATGCACTTCCAATCTATATTGACATCACCTAGTATTAAAGTTTCTTGTGGGAAGGTTTCTGTGACCCAGCTAAGAATATCCTCTAAGGTGCTAATATTATTTCCAGGAGGAAGATAAATGCATAAGATATTTATGGATTTATTAGAATTAAGCTGAATCTTGGAAATGAGGATGTCTACATTATTGTCCTTAGGTGGGGTATAAGCTGAGGTAGTAACTTGTACCCTTCTTTGAAAATAATTACTACTCCCCTATACTAATTGCTACTATAAGCTCTGTAGCACATGCAATAACTGTGTAACACTATAGTACAAATAACTAGATAGGTAAGGCTTCTAATCTCAGTCCTGACAAATATGTGCTTGTATGTTTGTAGATGAAACAGGTTTAGGCCATTCCCACCCAGTACACTTCCCAGTGCCCAACTTTAGCAGTCCTGCTGATGGCATTCCCCTTAGAAGTACCTATTCACAGCCTCAGCCCTCTAAGCTCTGTGGTGCATGCAATACCTATGTAATAGTATAGTACAAATAACTAGATAGGCAGGGGTTCTATTCCCAGTTCTGGCAAATGTGTGTGTGTCTGTGTGTGTGCGCATGTTTGTGTGTGTGTGTGTGTGTGTGTGTGTGTGTGTGTGTGTGTGTGTGTGTGTGTGTGGTTGTAGGATGAAGTAGTTTGAAGACTTTCCCACCCATAACACTTCCCAGTGCCCTACTTTAGCAGTCCTGTTGATGTCATTGCCCTCAAAAGAACATTTGGACTGTATTTAGCACTATAAGCTCCATGGAACATGTAATAACTAAGTAACAGATAACTAGATAGGCAGGAGTTCTACACTCAGTTGTGGCAAATGTGTGTGTGTGCGCGCGCGCGCGCGTGTGTGTGTGTGTGTGTGTGTGTGTGTGTGTGTGTGTGTGTGTGTGTGGGAGAAAGAGAGAAGGTATTTGTAAGTGTGTGCATTTGGAGGGTAATATATTTTGATACCCTTCCCACCCAGTACATTTCCCATTGCCATACTTTAAAAGGACTCTTGATATAATTCACCTTAGATGTACCTTGCAATAGTGTTAAATCCCATAAGCTCTGTGACTCATGTGATAACTGCTTAAAACTGTAGTACACATAACTAGATAGGTAGGGGTTCTAAACTAAATACTGGCAACTGTAATACTGTGTGTGTGTGAGAATCACATATTTCCTGTTTATGTGTTTGGGTGAGAATCATATCCTATAAGGGGTGGGTTTTACCATTTTGAGGCATGTACCCCCCAGTACACATCTCATTGCCCTACTTTACAAGACCCACTGATGTATTTCACCTTAGATGTACCTGTGTACACTTATCAGCCCTCTAAGCTCTGTGACATGTGTTATAACTGCCTAATACTATAGTAAAATAATTAGATAGGGAGGGGTTCTAATCTCAGTGCTCACAACTATAGTAGTGTGTATGTGAAGCATATCCTCTGTGGCTGTTGTGTGTGTTGGTTATGCCATTTTAAGGCATGTTGACCCCCTACCCATGACATTACTTTAAAGACCCTGTGAATGGATCTGCCTCACATGACCATGTAACACTATACATCCCATACCAGTCACCTGCACAGATGTACATGGACTATCCACTTGTTTGCAACCTACATGTGGTCTGTGTCCCCTATTAATGAGCATTCCTGTGATATCATGTCAAAATATGTCACAGTTACCGTAGTGACACACATGCCAGT